>NW_025814080.1:0-78424 GCF_018902025.1 Drosophila willistoni | reverse complement strand
ACAACAACAACAACTATTATAATCAGAAACCCATGCAAACGTGTTCATTCAAAATAGATTCCTCAATCTAATAACCCGTATTTTTCAACGCACCACCGAGGCATTTGCCCCGAAACCTCAGCCGGCACCAACTCCAATGGATGTCGACGGCTCTATTTTAACCAAAAAAGTTAACTACATGAATAAACCGAATGTTAATTTACCACAACAATTGATCTCAAGAGAGTCAACCAGTCCACCGCAATTTTCCCAATAAAGTGCAGAGCAATTCCATATCGAAACCGGTCCGTCAGGTGAACAATATATCACCATACCGCCTCAAGAAGAGCATTACTCCGATATGTCCGATTATCAGGCTGCTTATCAGGGCCACGAAGACCCTTTTGAATTAGTCCCATATTCTGAGCTTCAACAATATCAACAGCAGGAGAATATTTTACCTCACAAGGTGACAACTCAGAGTTAGTCCCACAGAACAAAGAGGAAACCAGACCACAATCACAGGAGCCTCAACAACCACAAATCGAGGACACCGTTAATTTTTAGGTTAAGTGTTCCTCTTTGCCGTACTTTGTTGTCCGGACAAAGACGGAACCTCATACAACTTCTTAATAGATACCGGCTCGAACAAGAACTATGTCCAACCAGAAATAGCAAAAATATCAAAACGAATGAACACAAGTTTTACGCGAACACCGTAAGCGGTCGCATTTTAATAACCAGCCATATCCATTTGGGTTTATTTAACGAACCCAATAAACCAATAACATTCTTCCTATTACCTAATCTGAATCCGTTCCACGGAATTCTAGGTAATGACTCACTAAGAGAGTTAAACGCTATCATTGATGTAGGGAAAGATCTACTATACGTCAACAACTCTCATGTTGTTAAAGTAAAGCAGATGCGAGCCCATCAGTCCATACCCTCAAATCAGATGAGCTCACTAATCAGCAGAAATTGGGATTAAAGGCGCTCCAAGAGGAGTACAAATCGCTATTCGCGGACCCAAATAAAAATTGACTTATGCTACTAATGTCCAAGGTGAAATCCGAACGACAACAGACACTCCAGTCTACACCAAGCATTACCCATATCCAGCCTCTCTAAGAGAAGTAGTAGAAGACCAGCTACAAGAATTATTACGAGATGGTATAATACGACCCTCACGGTCGCTCTATAATTCCCTGTGTGGATAGTCCCTAAAAAGAGTGACAGCCTTGGGAATAAGCCAATATAGGATGGTCATAGATTATAGAAAGCTCAATTGCAGTTACAGTTTCGGATAGGTATCCTATCCCGAAATCGGAGAAATGGTTGCGCACTTGGGCAACAATAAGTATTTCTCTGTTCTTGATCTAAAGAGCGGATTTCATCAGATTTCCCTTAAGGAATCTGATATTGAAAAAACGGCATTCGCCGTGAGTTCACGAGACTCCCCTTCGCCCTAAGGAATTCCCCATCAATATTCCAAGAGCTCTCGATGATATTTTGAGAGATCTCATTGGAAAGATCTGTTACGTCTACATCGACGACATAATAATATTCAGCAATAGTATGGGCATTGGATAAGCTAAGAATGTATGTATACGGCAAATCCAAGGTGATCATTTACACCGACCACCAGACTCTCACTTATGCTCTCAGCCCAAAATTAACAACATAAAGCTGAAGAAATGGAAAAGTTACCTGGAGGAATACAACTACGAGTTGAAATATAAACCGGGTAGCTCAAATGTCGTAGCAGACGCACTCTCTAGAAACCCTACTAACATAAATGCTAGTAGTACGTCAGCTCAGTCTACAGTGATGAAAGCTCAGGGCATGAACTTATTCCAGCAATGGAAGTACCATCAATGTCTTTAAAAACCAATTGTTTATCCTCACTGGTGATAACGAATCCACCACCTTCGAAATACCATTCCCCACATACCACAGACACACAATAGTGAGAAGTAATTATTCCGAAAACGATCTTGTAACTATTTTAAAGAAAAAATGGATCCGAGGATAGTAAATGGTATTTTCACTTCCGAAAGTATCATGGGTAAAATTTAACAAATTTTTCCGGAGCATTTTAGGAATTACAAGGCAAGATTCACCCCAAATCCAAACTGTAGATGTCCATGATCAAACCCAAGAACAAGAAATCATAATTAAAGAACACCTTAGAGCACATAGAATTCCATCGAAATAAAAAGCAAATTTTATCTGAGTATTTTTTCCCAGGTATGAAGAAAAAGTAGAAGCAATAGTAAACTCTTGCCAAACATGTAAACTCTCGAAGTATCAAAGACATCCTCCGAATCAAGAAATACAACCAACCCCTATTCCGACATATCCAGGCGAAATAATCCATATAGATTTATATTCCACCCAAAATAAGATAATTTTAACAGCCATAGACAAATTTTCTAAGTATGCGCAAGTTAAACTCGTAAACTCAAAAGCAGAGAACATCTTAAAGTGCCCTTACGTGAGTTATTGATAGCCTTCGGTATGACGAAAACCGTGGTAATGGATAACGAAAGGCTTTAAATTCTGCATCAATAAAATTTCTTTTAAATAATCAGTTAGGGATACAAGTCCACACTACCCCACCTTATACTTCATCCAGCAACGGCCAAATAGAAAGATTCCATTGCAATAATGAATGCTTGAAGTTAGAGCACCCCGAAATGGAATTTGAGGATTTGATATTCAAGGCTGTAGATGAATACAATAAAACAATCCACAGTACAACCAATAAAAAGCCAATAGAAGCATTTTTCGCAACAAATTTAATCCATACACCAGAAAAATTAGCACTCGAAAGGGAAAAGATTTCAGAAAACATCTTAAGGAAACAAAACAAAGACCTAGGGTATCATAACAAAACAAAAATACCCATAAAATTTACGATCCAGGTGAAATCATCTACGTTAGGACTAATAAACGATTAGGTTCGAAACTAACGTCTAGATACAAAAAAGAATTAGTAGCCGAAGATCTTAATACCAAATTAAAACCAGGTCAGGCAGGATAGTTCATAAAAACCACTTGAAATATTGATAAACATCCTCTTCCGACAGATTGCTTATGTTACCACTTTGCTGGGGTCACACAACCATATTAGACTACACTAAGTCAAGAGTGGTCATGTTGGAAACTGGGTTAGCCGCGCGCCAGAATGGAACCTTTAAAATCGTCCATGTCATCGAACTAGAAAAATATCAAATGTCCATATCCGTTTTAAAAGAAGTCGTCAAAAATTCGACAAACCTAAGTCCGTATCAGCCTTTTTTGGCCTATGAGATAACGCGGATACAGAATGAACTGAGGAGGCTTCAGCCGATGCAGTTTAGAAACAAAAGATCGCTTGATATACTTGGCACGGCGTGGAAATGGTTAGCGGGCACACCTGATCACGAAGATCATATGATTGTGGTAAATAAGATCAATGAACAATTGGTAAACAATAATCAGCAGGTCGTAATTAATAATCTAATAGAGAGTAAGATAAACGATTTAATTAAAATAACTAATACCATATTAATTAGAGGTAAACCCGAATCTAACAATAAGTCAAAAGAAATTGAAATAACCGAATTTAAATTGAGTCTCCTAAGAGAAGAAATAACAAATATTATCTATGCAATCGATTGGGCCAAGGCCAATACAGTAAATTCACTAATATTATCCTCTACCGAAATAGATTTCATCGAAACAATTAAAGAAGAAAGTTTAACATTTATAAACATTGAAGAATTAATAGAGTTTGCTGAGGTCAGCGTAGCCTCAGATGGTAAATCACTCCTTTATATTGTTAACCTTCCCAGAGTAATCAATGAAATTTGTAACAAATCCTAGCAATACCAATTAAATATCAAAAATTTATAGAAGAAATAGACTATGAAAACATCATGAAATGTAACAAGAAATACTTCGGGTTAACCAATAAGAGTAATTGTAAAATTCATAATGGTAAGACAATTTGTAAACTGGAAGATCTGACTAATTTAGAAAACAGTAAATGTATAGGAGCCTACTTGCAAAGAAGGAATCCCAATGTAAGGTCATCAACAACCAGCACGTAAAATCTCATTCAGTCCAAGGGGACATCAGCATCAATGGAGAAAACATCACCCTAGAAGGCACCTTCATAATCCAAGCGGAAAACGCGACAGTCATTATAGAAGACTCCTGGTATATTGTGAAGACACGCTTTGAAGCCGAGGTTCAACCACCGCTGTTACAATTACTATCAAAAAGCAGCAGAGAGGTGAAAAGCTATCGCTGGAAATGATCAAGGAGTTACACATCAATAATACTAATAATCTGGAGCGTATCCAAAGAAACAACTTGATTATGTCTTCATCAAACTGGATTATTCTAACTCTTCTAGCAGCTGCGATGATAACATATTGCATCATAAAAAAATACTGCAGCCACGGAACAGGCAACCATGGTCCACCAATGGAAGTCTCAATCGGGCCTGTCCAATATGTTGTTGCGACCGAGGACGTCCGCACTTAAAGGGGGAGGAGTTAAGCACTTCTATCACAACTCATACCATAACATAGAAGCAATAAACCCAAGTCCGTCAACACATGCCCATTAACCGCATGCCCATTGGCCGACCCTATTTCATCATCATGCTTGTGATGACAAGCAATACCCATTGGTCAACCCCACTCAATCGTCACATGCCCATTTGTCGCATGATCGCCAATCTCAAGTAACAGTCCGATCGCTAGGATAAACAATAAGCCTGCACCCCATTTTCCCAGGCCCTAGAAGAATGGTGTCGGGTTCGGTGCATACGCAGAATCACGCTACAAATTTCGGCAATAAACAAAGAATGGTCCTGAATACTTGTGTAAACAAGAATGGTCCCACGCACTTAAAGTGGACTATTGGACTCAGCCAACGCCGCCGCCTGCGACGACGTCGATTACCCAGCCTTCATCCAACATAATTGAACCATAGCAAATCAGTCTTGAGCCTAAGTACAAACCAACCGGTAACTTCGCTTAAACTCCGCCGAATTCGCTCACCAAAGTCAGCATCTTTCAGTTATAATTAAAACATACTGTATTGTAATAAAAGTGACTTTATAAATAAAAATTCATTTTTTTAACCCGTGAGTGAAGGAAGTGTTTAATTTATAACATTTTTTTTCACACATTAAAATATGAAGAGCAGGAATCTCTTAAAGTAAATTCATTGCGTCACTAAAGAAATGACGATACATTTGGCTACCTAAAAAATAGAAGATAGAAATGAACTTATTATTATATGAAATACTCTCCCATATTATAATAGTACATCAGCAATTTAAAAAAAATCGAATCATCAAGCAAAGGATAAGCTTCAGTGGATCGCAGTATGGCAGCTGCTCAACCACTTACAACACCTTGCCTGTTACAAAAGTCGTTTACAATTGATTCTAGGCTTTGTCATTGTATTAAATAATGTTTTAATAAGTAACTAGCGCGGCATCAGGTGATCGAAGATCCTCCCAATTTACTATGTTACAAATAACATTGGCATCACATCCATTGTCGTTTATAAAATAACTTTTAATGGTTTAGAAGCCATACAATGCAAATTGCCCCTTATTTATCATTGCAGTCCAGCACGGATACGACCTTAGAGGCGTTCAGGCATAATCCAACGGACGTAGCGTCATACCACTGTTCGCTCGAACAAGTATTGTGCCATTGGTCCGTACCTGCGGTTCCTCTCGTACTACGCAGGAATGCTGTCGCAACAACGTTTTGTCATTAGTAGGGTAAAACTAACCTGTCTCACGACGGTCTAAACCCAGCTCACGTTCCCTTGCATGGGTGAACAATCCAACGCTTGGTGAATTTTGCTTCACAATGATAGGAAGAGCCGACATCGAAGGATCAAAAAGCGACGTCGCTATGAACGCTTGGCCGCCACAAGCCAGTTATCCCTATGGTAACTTTTCTGACACCTCTTTCTAAAAACTCTTTAAACCGAGCTTTTGCTGTCCCTGTGTATACTGAACACCGAGATCAAGTCAGCATTTGACCTTTTGCTCTATGTGTGGTTTCTGTCCGCACTGAGCTGGCCTTGGGACACCTCCGTTATTATTTGAGAGATGTACCGCCCCAGTCAAACTCCCTACCTGGCAATGTCCTTGAATTGGATCATACCTGAGTAATTGGAGTTATACCAAATATTTCAAATTAAAAATACATAAATGCACTCTCTCATTAAAGAATTTGTTTGCGATTATATAACAAACTCGTGATACTTTGATCAAGAAGCTTGCAATCAAAAACCAAGCTCAAAAGGTTCTTCTTTCCCCGCTAATTATTCCAAGCCCGTTCCCTTGGCTGTGGTTTCGCTAGATAGTAGATAGGGACAGTAGGAATCTCGTTAATCCATTCATGCGCGTCACTAATTAGATGACGAGGCATTTAACTATTTTTTTTTTTTTTTGATCGCCGAGGAAGGAAATCTTCTAAAGATACGAGCAACCAACTACTGGACAATCTCGTATGCACGATTCGCTGCATCACCGGGACAATGAAGTCCCACAGCGCCTACGTACTAAAACCACCTCTTTTTGACAATGAGATATTTGTACCTTTTTAGATGTAATGCCAAGGTAGCAGGCAAAAGTATAGAGAAACTAGAGGTTAGTACATCTAGCTTCGAGTATACCCAGCACAATACATGAAATATTTAAAAGACGTCACTCCGCCATTTACTGCTCTGACGCTGATGAGTTTGGTATCTTCAGCGATGAGGAGATCTTTTGCAATCAATCGTTTTACCGACTGACCACTCCAGATTCCTCTCCAGTTGAGTGTAACGGAATGAAACTCGATTTAACCTATCATCACACTCCCAAGTGTTAGTTGGTGATAGAGTTGTGGGATAAGGACAGTCCTAAGTGCAAATAACTTCTGTTGTGGTTTCAGAGGGGCTCTTGTTAATCTTAACAGCTTCGGACCGAGGTCGTCTGCTGGACTATACCGAGCCCGCCCATCCGCAGTGAACCGGATACCTACTTTCACTCTTCAGTACGCTTCAATGAAGGACACTCGCGCTCCTTTACACAAAAGCTCTGTCGTTCTACGACAGTACACTTCTGCTTGGCTTGTCCCTTTATACTGACAGTGAAGCACTTATCAGCATTAAGGGAGAGTCCCACGGAGGCTAGGAAGCCTACCGTGGTATCCAACAATGTTTGAAGCCCCATCGGAGTTTCCGCAAATAGCACCAGATCATCCGCGAACGCTGCCGCGCTTGTCATGGTATTTCCGACTTTGGCACCAATCTTTCTGGCGTAGGACCTAAGTAATCTATCAATGATAAGATTAAATAATAGTGGAGACAGATGGTTACCTTGCTTAACGCCCCGCGCACGGTATTATCACCGCCTTTATACTGTTCTTCTATAAAGCTTACAAAGTTTGTTGGAGCACCATAGGCCTGTAAAGTCTTGATAATGGCCTGGTGTGATACTGAGTCAAAAGCCTTGCTGACATCCATCGTCGCAAGGTAACATGACTTCCACCGTTTATGGTGCTCCCGCAAAATGAGATCAACCAAAGTCGCATTATCAGCATACCCATCGGTAGGTAGGAAACCGCGCTGCTTTGGATCCCAGTTGACTTTAGAAGCCAATCGAGAAGCCAGAACAGCGTTTAATTGCCTGACCAAAACCGAGGGGACTGTTATTGGACGAAAGTCTTGCGGTCGATTTGCCGTCACAGTCTTCGGAATGAAGATAGTTCTGGCCAGTCGGGTAGAGAATGGTATTTTGCCGCACCAGAGAATCAGGTTCATTATGCGTAGCATAATGCCTAAGGGTCCTGGCTGTTCTTGGAGTGATACCGTCAGGACCCGGAGCACTTGACAACTTTAATTTATTTTCCCGCAGGTCGCGTGGCGTTATCGCTGACCAAACCGTCTCAAGCGAATGTTCCATAGGGAATCTTGTGTTATGCAAGAGCATGTGCTGGGATTCGTCATTACTTGTTTCCAATAGGGTTCCATTATCTCTTGGTTTGGCATAACCGACTCATCTGTTCCATCAAGCAAGGATTTAATGCATCTCCCAGTATTCTTATCCCAACGACGCTGAACCTGTGCGTATTCTTGTTGTCTTAACTGTCTCCTAGTTCGAGGTCTTCGCAAATTGTTTCGACCGATGGTGTGTGGTTCGTTTGGTAATGGAAATACTTCCAGGAGATAGTTGGATAAGCATTGGAGAGTGGTTTCCTTCCCTACGGTCTGCGCCCTATCTACGATAGTTTACAAGACCTGGGCTCTCCACCGGGGACTACATTCTACGGGGCGATAGCCCTGTAGTATCCCCATGATTTCCCAGTTCGACTGTTATTCTGATGGATTGATTGGTTGCGCTTCCGACGATGATACTTGGTGGTTTCGCTCGAGTAAACTAGGTCGACGCTGTGAGGTAATTGAGTCCAACGCTTCTGGGGTGGGAGTAGATTGCCCTCTTATCTGCTCCAGTTTTGCCTTATATTCACCCCTCTTCCGAAAACATTTAATTGCTTCGGAGCTACGGTGAGTAAATACTTCCGCTAGCTTCTTATTAGGAAATCTTAAATTACCACTTGCTTCGAGCTCCACCTCCTTTCTCGCCATCATCCACGCTTCTTCCTCACTCCATCGGAGTTTTACATCTTCACGCTGACGTTGCGTATCTAGTTCGTCTTTGTGTTGATGTGACATATGTACACCGAGCCCCCTTCTAGTATTGAAGAGGCGCCCGCATACTGCACAGGGAATCTCTCCCGCGAGATTTACCACTGCTATAGCCTCTCTTTAGGAGAGTCATAGTTACTCCCGCCGTTGACCCGCGCTTACTTGAATTTCTTCACTTTGACATTCAGAGCACTGGGCAGAAATCACATTGTGTCAACACCCGCTAGGGCCATCACAATGCTTTGTTTTAATTAGACAGTCGGATTCCCCAAGTCCGTGCCAGTTCTGAATTGATTGTTAATTGATAATCGTTATAATTTAAAAGAACTAATTAAAAATTAGTATTCTTAAAAATTTTAGCAAGAAAGTTACACAATTGGCTACGTAACTAACTATCCAGGGAACAAATAACTATCATAAATGATAGAAACTCTATTTACCCAGAACGAGCACATAAACCATGTTATTGTTTCCCAATCAAGCCCGACTATCTCAATCTTCAGAGCCAATCCTTATCCCGAAGTTACGGATCTACTTTGCCGACTTTCCTTACCTACATTATTCTATCGACTAGAGACTCTTCACCTTGGAGACCAGCTGCGGATATTGGTACGGCCTGTTGAGAAGTTTGCGTATCCCCACCATAAATTTTCAAGGTCCGAGGAGAAAATATCGACACAACAGTATATGTCATGCTCTTCTAGACCATCTACCATATCTCTCTGCGAAAGACTTCCATGGTAGTACGGCTATAAAACAAAAAAAAGACTAAAGTTAAAAAACTAATCCCATTATTAGTCAAGTTAATTATGCTATTACGTTTATATCCCAATAACTTGCACATATGTTAGACTCTGTAAACACCTATTTATTAAGTAAAAAGGATAAAGATTAGTTTGTATTGGTCGGATTTAATCTTTGGGTTTTGCGCAGATGCAACTTGCTCGTTGCATCGCCGGAAGAGAAGAGAGACGCCGTCTCTCGACCTATCGAGGACTTATCGCTAACCATCGATACTTATTACTAACAATCGATACTTATTACTAACAATCGATACTTATTACTAACAATCGATATATATACATGAGCATTTAACAGACTTTAAATAATTGGAATCTTACAACTCGGCCGTCCTGACGAGGAATCGACCTCGATTCCAATTGGTAACAACGGAGGGGGGGTAAATAAGAATCTTAAGTGGCTGGTGTCGCCTTTGTTTGGCTATCAGAAGTGCAATCTTGATCAGGGGCAACCCATAGCTTTAATTTGGAGGCTTCTAGGACACCATCATATGGTAGTTGGGTGATTTGGGAGCCCTCTACATCCCGGATAACATATCGGTCATTCGGAAGTTTTTTATGAACCACATACGGACCACGATACCGCCTGATAAGCTTTTTGTTCGTGCCTGCCGAAGTATCCACATTCTTAATAACTACGAAATCCCCCTCCTCAAAACTAACGGCAGGAGGTGATGCTTTGAATAATATTCCGAATTATATTCTTGGGACTTAACAATGTTACGGAAGGCTAATCTCCGGACGTCTACCTCTGAGGCATCGACCTCCTCCGTTCTCTCACCCAACCGTTCGGTTAGTTCATCTACTACCACACCTCGTTGTTCAACACCGAATAGAAGTACGGAAGCGGCAAATTTGGTTGTGGAGTGGACGGAGTTATTCAATGCAAACTCTATGTTCGGCAGTTGTTGGACCCAATCTGCGTGGTCCACAGGTTCCGTCAGTTTACCCAACATGGGGCCCAACACACGGTTAACCCGCTCGACTTGGCCGTTGGCCCGGGGTGAGGCAGTGGCATTCAGCACATGAATTATATTATTGGCCTTCAGAAATTCTTCAAACTCGGAGGAAGTAAAGCAGGTACCTCGATCACTGATGATTCGGCGGGGTCTACTGTAATTTGCGAAATACTGAGATTCTAATGTCTGGCATACTTCACGTGAATTAGTCGTGGCGGCAGGGTACAGCTTCACAAATTTGGTGAAAGCGTCAATGACAACCAGAAGATACTTTTTCTTAGAACGTATGGACGGAAGGGGGCCCAAATGGTCAATATGGACGGTATCAAACGGAAGGGGCACTTTCGGAATACTATGTAGCGTGACACGGTGGTCCGAAGCGGACGCGGAGTAGTAGATACACTTGAGGCAATTTTTAATGTAATTGTTAACATAAGACTTCATACACGGGAACCAGTAATGCTTCTTGATCTGTGCACAACATTTCTCCGTGGCCATATGGCCAAGCTTCTCGTGCACTACTCGTATGACATGATTTATCATTTCGGAAGGGACATAAAGTTGGGGTACACTCGTCGAGGACAGGCGGTACACTACTCCATCTCGCAGTTCGAAATCCGCTATCTCATATTTCTCTAACTCATCTCGGAGTTTGACAATCTCAGGGTCCCGGTTCTGGGTTAACTGCAGTTGGAAGTCAAGGTTTATATCGTCAACGTATGCGGCAGTTTCTATTCTACTTAGAGCATCAGCATGGGGCATACCAACCCCCGAGCGGTGTACAATCGTGTAGTTATAGTTTTCTAACAGCAGGGCCCAGCGAGCAATCTTGGTGGAATGTCCACCATTTCTCAGGGTCAGCGCAAGGGAATTACAATCGGTCACGATTTTGAACGGGATGAACTTAAGGTACGTCTCAAAACGTTTTAAGGAATACACTATAGCTAACGTCTCTAGCTCATAACTGTGTAGTTTCGATTCAGCGGCGGAGGCCATCTTAGAGAAGTAGGACACTGGGTGTAATTTACCGTCTGTTTGTTTCTGGAGGAGCACTGCTCCGAAACCAATTGAACTAGCATCGCAGTGTAACTCTGTTTCAGACTTCGGGTTGTAAATAGATAACACGGGGGATTCGATCAATTTCAACTTCAGTGTTCGGAAGGCTTCAAGGCATTCATCGGAGAAGACATAAGGGGTATCTTTTCTTAACAATCGGGACAGCGGACACGCAATCTTAGCGAAACCTGATACAAATCGGCGGAAGTATGAGAATAGGCCTAGGCAACGCTCTAATTCCTTGCTATCCCTTGGAATGGGCAAATCCCGTATCGCCTGAATATGAGCTGGTTTAGGCGTGATACCGGCGGAATTGGCTAAGTAGCCCAAGTACTCTAGTTCCCTATACGCAAAACGGCATTTCGTCAGCTTCAGGCATAGCCCGTTCACTCTTAACACATACAATATTTCCTTCAGAATCTCAAGGTGGGTTTCAAAGTCATGCGACGCGACTAGAATGTCGTCCATATATATCACCAGTTGACCTCGGTTTATAAATTCCTTAAGGACAAAATAAACGAATCTAGCGAACACGGAAGGGCCATTACAAAGTCCGAAGGGCATGCGTACATATTCAAACTGGCCATCAGGGGTTACAAAGGCAGTATATTTGATTGAGTCTGGGTGCATTTTCACATGGTGGAAACCGTTCTTCAAGTCCAAGATAGTGAAGAATGATTTGCCACCCAGATGTTCAATGCAATCATCTAACAGAGGAATCGGAAAATGATCTCGAACTGTAATTTTGTTCAACGGGCGGTAATCTACACACTTTCTTAGGGTGTTGTCCTTTTTGCGTACAGGGACAATCGCGGCAGCGTAAGGGGAACTACTGTGGCGAATAATGCCAGCTTTCAAGAGATCGTCACAAATCTCACGCACCTCGATGCGTTCGTGGTGCGACAGACGGCGGGGGCGGCAGAAAATCGGAGTTTGGCTAGTCAATTCTATTTTCATCTCATAGTTCATGGGCTTGATTAAATCTGGATCAACTTGTACATACGAAGTGGAAATAATAGACTTAAGGGCTGCGGTTTGCTCTTCCCGTAACGCGGGCTCTATATCAAAGTCTAATTCACTGACAGCAGGGAGCTCAATGGAATTTATCGCCATAAGTGCATCGTTCAATGTTTCCGCAGGTACAGCAGAAGTTTTCGGAAGGGGAGAATCAGACAACAATTCGGCAGGCACAATCTCATTCCTATCACACTCTATATCAAAGTCTAATTCACTGACAGCAGGGAGCTCAATGGAATTTATCGCCATAAGTGCATCGTTCAATGTTTCCGAAGGTACAGCAGAAGTTTTCGGAAGGGGAGAATCAGACAACAATTCGGCAGGCACAATCTCATTCCTATCACACGGCAGTATCACTCTCTTTTCCATAAATATGTCAAAGGACTTCAGAACAGCAGTAAGTTTTAGATTTATACATTCAGTCGGTTTATTCATGAGTATCAACGATTCTTTTTCATATTCTCGTTCCTTCAGTTTACAGAGTCTAATATTAATTTTATACAGAAGATCTCTACCTATAATCATCGGAAGTTCGGTTGCTTGGTTCGTCAGGACTTCAAACGTATGTATTGTCTGTGTGTTGCGGAGGCGAACACTACACTGGACTTGGCCTAAGGACAGAAGTTGGCTATTTCCTAAACCACGGCAGTTCAATGTACGGGGGCTAAGACGGCAGTTGGAGGGGACTTCAGATTGACGGATAAAACTCTTTGGACTGCCCGAATCCAGGAGGGAAAACATATCTATAAATTTCCTATCTTGCACTTCATCACAAACAAAAGCAACACTCACCAGTTGTAAATGGTCTAGTCGATCTCCCGCTTCATCAGCGGCGGCGGCAGTGATATTGGTGGCATTCCCAATTCGAGACGGGCAGTTTTTGTAGCTGTGGCCCACTATGCCACACTTGAAACATGAATTCGGAGGTCTCATTGGTTTCGGGCATTGACTCTTGTAATGCCCCCATCCTGAGCAGTTGAAGCATCTGGTCTCACTCGTGACGGTGCCTGACGATTTGTTTCCAGGCGCCACGGCAGTTGTTGTTGGTTGCGCCTTCACACTATTGCTTTGTCTGGAGGCAGCGGCCAGCATACGGAGGCGCTCGTAGCGTTCCAGTAGGGGCTTCAGTTCAGCCATTGTCCGAGCTGAGTACAGCATGCCGACTCGAGTAGAGTTGTCCCGCAGTCCATCAATGATCAGGTCGACCAGCTCGTTCTCCGGAATCGGAGCATTCATGGCAATCTCCTGCATCTCGATTGCGAATCTTAAACATCCCTCGCCTGCCTTGATGTGCCGGCCACGCAAAGCGTGGTACACTTCCTCGATGCTACACGAGCGTCCAAATTCTCGCAAGAGGATTGCCTTCAATTCTTCGTAGCTGTGCACCGATACCGTGCGCAGCAGCACCGCCGCCGTACCTTCCAGCATACGACGGCATGCGACCAACCGTAGGCGGTCGTTCAACTGCAGAATTTCAAATGCGTCTTCCAGATCGTTCAGCCATTTCTTCACATCGTATGCGGTATCCGCTGAAAATCGAGCCACCATGCTCTCAATAACACTCACGTCACAGACTTGCTGCCTCGGTGCTTGGGATTCGTCAATCCCCTGCTGCAGTTTGCGGATTTGATGCTGTAGCTGTAGCAACTCATGTTGTTTCTGTAGCGTCACCAGTTGCTCATCCAGGCTGGGGGAGGCGGAAGTGGCCGGTGTGATGGCGGCCGCGGCAGTCGATACGGAGGGCACTAAAGCGGGCATCTCTTCCCATGGGTCCGCGTCGGGACCAGTGGCGGGGGCGGCGAGAGAGGCCGCAGCCCGCATGGCAGACATATAGTCGGCGGGTACAGCAGTGGCAGCGGGTGCAACGGCGGCAGCGGTGGTGGCAGCGGGTACAGCAGTGGCAGCGGGTGCAGCGGCGGTGGTTACAGCAGTGGCAGCGGTGCAGCGGCGGTGGGTACAGCAGTGGCAGCGGTGCAGCAGTGGCAGCGGCGGCAGGTACCGTAATGGATGCGACAGCAGCGGCGGCGGGTACAGCGGTGGCAGCGGCGGTGGGTACAGCAGTGGCAGCGGGTGCAGCTGCGGTGGGTACAGCAGTGGATGCGACAGCAGCGGCGGCGGGTACAGCAGTGGCAGCGGCGGCGGGTACAGCAGTGGCAGCGGTGGTGGGTACAGCAGTGGCAGCGGGTACAGCAGTGGCAGCGGCGGCGGGTACAGCAGTGGCAGCGGCGGCGGGTACAGCAGTGGCAGCGGCGGCGGGTACAGCAGTGGCAGCGGCGGCGGGTACAGCAGTGGCAGCGGCGGCGGGTACAGCATGGCAGCGGTGGTGGTACGCAGTGGCAGCGGGTACAGCAGTGGCGAATATAGCCGAGCGGGGCGGCAGGGGCGAGTATGACGGCAGTTGGCACGCAGGAGCGAGTAGGCAGCAGTGGCCAGCGGCGGCGGGCCCGGCAGGGGCGAGTATATCAGCAGTTGGCCGGCAGGGGCGAGTGTGGCGGCAGTTGGGCCGGCAGGGGCGAATGTGGCATCAGTTAGCCCGGCAGGGGCTCGTATGGCGGCAGTTGGCCCAGCAGCAGCGGCCCGGCAGAGGCGAGTATCTCAGCAGTTGGCCGGCAGGGGCGAGTGTGGCGGCAGTTGGCCCGGCAGGGGCGAATGTGGCATCAGTTAGCCCGGCAGGGGCTCGTATGGCGGCAGTTGGCCCAGCAGTAGCGGGCCCGGCAGAGACGAGTATCTCAGCAGTTGGCCCAGCAGCGGCGGGCCCGGCAGGGGCGAGTATATCAGCAGTTGGCCCAGCAGCGGCGGGCCCGGCAGGGGCGCGTGTGTCAGCAGTCGGCCCAGCAGCGGCGGGCCCGGCAAGGGCGCGTGTGTCAGCAGTCGGCACAGCGGTTCTCGGTACTGCAGCGGTAGTCACAGCAGTGGGTGCACTAACAGCGGTGGGCGTGGAGGCGGCCGTCCTAGATGTGGAACGTGTGGCGTGCCGTGTCCCGAAATATGTATTCTTTCGGGTGGTCATCCCACTTCTGAGTTGTAAACACCTATTTATTAAGTAAAAAGGATAAAGATTAGTTGTATTGGTCGGATTTAATCTTTGGGTTTTGCGCAGATGCAACTTGCTCGTTGCATCGCCGGAAGAGAAGAGAGACGCCGTCTCTCGACCTATCGAGGACTTATCGCTAACCATCGATACTTATTACTAACAATCGATACTTATTACTAACAATCGATACTTATTACTAACAATCGATACTTATTACTAACATCGTATATAATTAAACACAATCTTAGTTAGTCGCATAAAAAAAACAAACTTTATTGATTTAATATTGAATACACATTTGACATCTAACTCTTTACTGGAAGACTTGTGACTACTAGACTAAGCTAGATCGCGGAGTTCTATCGGAGTGACAAGTTTGAACTAGGATTAGAAACTGAATTGTGTAGATCGATTTTGTTTGAATGAAACCTCTGACTTTGGACGTCCGATGGTGACAGCGACGCTTGTTGAGTCCAATGGTCCAACGCGGGCGTGGGATCTGTTTATCAAGAAATTGATTTGGGCGACATGAATGGCTGGTGTACGAACATGACGCTAATTGCTGATATTGATTTATGGTATTGGGCGACTTGCTGTCTGATGTAACGAATTGACACCATTCCTTAGGAATGTTTAGTCTGGCGATTGTGTGAAGATGATTGTGTGTTGCAGGGTTATCGGGTGACATTCCTGGCTGTGCCTTCTATGATCATGTCAATGCTCATTAACGTCAGTGCTCTTATGATAACTCTTGAATGTACTCTAATGGTGCAGTGTGAGTTGTGATTGTGATGGTGAAGCATATCTGGTCTTAACTCTCCCCTCTTAAGTGCGACGTCCCTCGTCGCTACATATATTGTACGGGTGTAACCGGCATTATATTGGTGGAATGTTTTCTTCTGGCCTGTGATTGTATTTCTTCTTGATCACCCAGTATATGATTGCTATGATTGCTAGAATTGCTATGGCGATCCAATAGGATGATGAAATTATGGCATTGTCCGTCTGGATTTTTTCCAGGCTGTTTGTGTTATTCAAATGCAGTTCTTTAAATCATCTCCAAAGATATGGGTTTCGCCTTGGTGTTGTTTGTCCGATAATAGTTGAAGTAACGGGGGTTGGACTTCTACCTCACGCTTTGTCTTCATGATGTACCACGATCATCAAATGTTGATCGTGGCATTCTGCGATTGTATTATAAAAGTTCCATCCAGAGTAAGGTTTTCTCCATCGACGTTGATGATACCTTGAATTGATTTAACAAGATCGTGCCAGGAGCTACCTCCGAGTGTGATTTCACATGTTGATTGTTAGTTGTTGGGCAAGTTGGTTTTTCCCTATGAAAATACGCTCCCATGCATTTGCATTTTTTAAGTCTATCAAATCTTCCAGTTTACATAATATTTTGTTATTTGATTTTTACACTTATTCTTATTAGCTAAACCAAAGTATTGTTTATTACATTTTAATATGTGGTTATAATCTATTTTTTCTATTGTTTTTCCATATTTTATGGGAAATGCCATTATTTTTTTACATTGTTCTTTAATTACTCTAGGTATGCTGACAATATAGAGAAGAGCTCTACCATCTGAAGCAACACTTACTTCAGCAAATTCTATAAGCTCTTCAATATTTACAAACGTTAGGCTTTCTTCGGCATATGTTTCGATAATGTTTATTTCTGCTGGTGATAAATCAAGAATTTATTGTATTGGCTTTAGCCCAATCTATTGCATAAATGATGTTTGTGATTTCTTCTCTCAAAAGACTCAATTTGAACTTTGTTATTTCTATTTCCTTTACTTTTTCATCTGTTTCTGGTTTGCTTTTAATTAATAAAGTGTTAGTTATCTTAATCAAATCATTTATCTTATCTTCTACCAATTTATTAATTACTACTTGTTTATTGTTATTTTTAAGCTGTTCGTTAATTTTATCAATTACATTTTATGATCCTGGTGATCTGGGGTACCGCGAGCCATTTCCACGCTGTTCCAAGTATGTCAAGAGAGCGTTTGCCTCTGAACTTAATAGGCTTTAATCTTTTAATCTCGTTTTCGATTCGGGTTATTTCATAGTTAAGGAAAGGGTAATACGGGTTTGCTTTTGTTGAGTTTCGTACGACCTCTTTCAACACCGATAATGCCTGTTGGTACTTTTCTACTTCTACAACGTGAATAATTTTAAATGTTCCATTTTGCCTCGCTGCCATCCCAGTTTCCAGCATTACTACTCTCGACTTTGAGTAATCCAGGATAGTTGTATGTCCCCAACAGACGGGTATCAATATTAACCTGTCGAAGATGGATATTGGTCAGTATTTCAACTGGTTCTTATGTACTATCCTGCCTGACAATGTTTTAATTTTGTGTTCATATCTTCAGCTACTTTTTCTTTTTTGTATCTTGGGGTTAATTTAGAACCCAATCTTTTATTGATTTTTACGTAAATTGTTTCTCCTGGGTCATAGATTCTTATGGGTTCCTTGTTTTTGTTATGGTATTGTAAGTCTGCGAGTTGTTTGTCTGAAATTCTTTTCGATGTTTTTTCTCTTTCTAATGCTAACTTTTCTGGAGAGTTTGTCAAATCTAAAGCAAAAAAGGTTTCTATCGGTTTTTTGTTGGTTGTACTGTGAATAGTTCTATTGTATTCGTCTACTGCTCTGAATATTAGGTCTTCAAATTCTAATTCCGGATGCTCAATCTTTAGGCATCTCATTAATTCCGTGAATGTGGAATGGAATCTTTCTACCTGACCATTGCTAGACGAAGTATACGGTGGTGTTGTGTGTACGTTTATACCCAGTTGATCGTTTAAAAGGAATTTATCGAAGCGGAATTAATGATTTTTCATTATCCATCACTACCGTTTTTGTCACGCCAAAGGCTACTAATAACTCCCGTAGTGGTATTTTTAGATGTTCCGCTGCCTTTGAATTCACTAACTTTATCTGTGCGTATTTTGAAAATTTATCTATTGCAGTTAAAATGATTTTGTTTTGAGTTGAGTAAAGATCTATGTGGATTATTTCTCCTGGATAACATGGTATAGGTGTTGACTGATTTCTTGGTTTGGGGGGTGTCTTTGGTATTTAGAGAGTTTACAAGTTTGGCATGCTTTTACTATTGCTTCTATTTTTTTTCTCATTCCTGGAAAAAAACTTTAGATAAAATCTGCTTTTTGTTTTCTATTGCATTTCTATGGGCTCTAGTGTGTTCTTTGGTTATGATTTCCTGCTGCTCACTATTCTCGTGGACATCCGTAGTTTGGATCTGCGTAAACCTGGCTTTATAATTCCTAAAATGTTCTGGAAATATCAGCTGAATTTTTCCCATGATACTTTCCGAAGTGAAAATACCATTCACTATCCTAGGATCTAATTTTGCTTTTAGGATTTCTACGAGATCGCTTTCCGAATAATTTCTTCGAACTACCGTGTGTCTGTGATAAGTAGGGAATGGTAACTCGAATGTCGTGCTTTCGTTTTCGCCTGTGAGAAGTATTAACTGGTTTTTAAATACATTGATCGGAATGTCCATAGTCGGTATTAGTTCGTGACCTGAGCTTTCATCACTATGCATAGTAGCTGCTGACGTACTACTGGCATTTATGCTGGTAGGATTTCTCGAAAGCGCGTCTGCTACTATATTTGAGCTACCCGGTTTATATTTCAACTCGTAGTTGTATTCTTCTAGGTAACTCTTCCACTTTTTAGCTTTGTGTTGTTGTTTTTGGGACTAAGCGCATAGGTAAGCGGTTGATGGTCTGTAAAAATGGTCACTTTTGATTTCCCATAAAGGTACATTCTCAATTTTTCTAAGGCCCATACTATGGCTAACATTTCCCTTTCATTTGTAGCGTAATTTTCTTCTGTCTTAGACAATGCTCTGGATATGAATGTGATCGGTCTGCCATTTTGTTCTAATGAGGCACCTATCGCTATATTTGAGGCATCCGTGGTCAGATGAAATTCTTTACTGAAATCGGGGTATGCTAGTAATACATCCTGTGAAACTAATGCATTCTTAACTTTTTGAAAAGAGTCCAATTCTTCTTTGCCAAACGAATTTCGATTTTGTTGGAGACATTCTTTTTCGTTCTCCCGTGCTCGCCACGCAGTAGATTTGTGAGGGGTCTTGCTAGCTTCGCGAAATCTTTAATAAACCGCCTATAATAACTAGCTAAGCCCAAGAAGGATCTCAATTGTTTCAAGTTTCTTGGTGTAGGGAAATTTTTTATAGCCTGTACTTTTCTGGGTTGGTTTTAACGCCTTCGCTTGATATTACTACTCCTAGGAAATCAACGCTATGTTTTAGAAATTTACACTTGTCGACTTGCACTTTCATGTTTGCTTCTGCTAAGGTAGAGAATACCTGGGCCAAATGGCTGAAATGTTCTTCCTCTGTTTTGCTGAATATTATGATGTCGTCAATATAAACGTAGCATATTTTTCCTATATGTTTTCTTAAAATATCGTCTAGAGCTCTTTGGAATATAGCCGGGGAATTTTTTAATCCGAAAGGGAGTCTGGTGAATTCATATTTTCCTCCGTTTATAAAAAATGCTGATTTTTCTATGTCGGATTCCTTTAAAGGGATTTGATGGAACCCACTCTTTAAATCAAGGACGGAGAAGTACTTGTTGTTGCCCAATTGAGCAATCATTTCTCCAATTTCTGGGATAGGATATTTATCCGAAATGGTGACTGAATTTAGTTTCCTGTAGTCGATGACCATCCTGTATTTCTTTTTTCCCGAACTGTCACTTTTTTTTGGGACGATCCATACAGGGGAGCCATAGGGCGACCGTGAGGGTCGTATTATACCATCTTTTAATAGTTCTTGAATTTGCTCTTCAACTACTTCTTTCAAGGAGGCTGGGTATGGGTAGTGTTTTGAATAGACTGGAGTGTCTGACGATGTTCGAATTTCACCTTGGACATTGGTAGCATAAGTCAGCTTCATGTCCGGACTTGCAAATAACGATTTGTATTCCTCCTGTAATGCTTCTAGTTTTAATTTTTGGTAATCTGATAGTTGATCTGAGTTGATCGTGTGGACCTGCTGAGCTCGCATCTGTCTCACTTTAACAACATGAGAGTTGTTGACTTGTAACACATCTTTTCCTACATCTATGATGGCATTTAATTCTTTTAATGTGTCGTTGCCTAGAATTCCATGAAACGATTTTAAATTTGGGAGTAGAAAAAAAATTATAGGTTTGTTTGGTTCGTTAAAGAGACCCAGGTGGACATGCTCCGTAATCAGGATGCGTCCACTTACAGTATTCGCGTAAAATGTACGCTCATTTGGTTTTATGTTCTTGGCTATTTCAGGTTGGATATAGTTTTTGTTTGAGCCGGTATCTATTAAAAAATTGTATGCTGTTCCGTCTTTGTCCCGGACTACAAAGTACGGCAAAGAGGAACACTTCATCCTAAAAAATTAACCGTATCCTCGATTTGTGGGTGAGGATCCTGTACTGTAGGTTGATTTGTTTCCCTATCTTGCGGACTTAATTCGGACATACCACTTTGAGTGGTGGGGTATTCTTGTTGTTGTTCATACTCTGAAAATTGTGAGTATGGGACTGTTTGAAAATAATCTTCCTGTTCTTGGTATTCGGACAACTGAGCTTCGGTTACATTGACCTGAAAGTCTTCTGGTGGTGGGCACTGTATTGCCCGTCCTGTACCTCGGCTTCGATATGGAACTGTCTTTGGACTTTGTTTGGGAAATTTGTGTTAAATGGATTTACTCTCTTTAATAAAACTGGTTGTGGAGGATTTATGTTTGGTCTGTTCATATAATTCACATTTTTAGTCATCATAGAACCGTCTACTTCCATAGGTGTAGGCTTGGGTTGAGGCTTTGGGGCGAGAGGTCTAGGTGGTGCGTTAAAGAAGGTCTGGTTATTGTTACGAAAGGGGATATTTTGATGAGTACCATGATTCTGTGGGAAATTAGTTTGGGGTATGAAGGTATTTTGAGCCTGCCTGGGGTTGTGCCAATTCATATTATTGTATGGTTTAGGGGGAAGTACCGGAGGATATGACCACTGTGGGGGGGCGTTAATTCTGGTTTGTTGTCCTGTTTTGTATGTTATGTTTGGACGAGGGTACTGATAACCTGAGCCAATCGAGTTTTTAGTGTGCTTGTTAGTTAAGTCTTGTATCATCTGCAACGCATGTTTCAAATTAACTGGTTGCGCTAGACTTATTCTATCCGATAGGTCACCGTTCAGTCCCCTAATGAAAGTATCTAGGGCTCTGTCCCTTATCTGTTTTGACAAAACTGCCCTGACCTCAGGACCGTGTCCCATGTTTTTCATTTGACTGATAATTAAGGACATCTGGTGATTCACTGCAAGGTAAAACTCGTGGATGGTGCTATTCTTCTGACTCATAGAAAACAATTGATATTCTAGTGTTCCCAAGTCTCGTCTGTCTGAATATTCCTCTAGAAGGCATTTCGAGATTGCCTCCCAATGTAACGCGGTATCATTCACTTTTAGTACTGTGTTCGCATGTCCTGTAATTTTGTCCCTAACCGTTAGTAAAATCGCGAAGTATTTTGGCGTTCCTTGCAAAGGAGCAAAGGCCTCCATTACGCGCGAGGTTGAAGCGAACCAAGTTGTAAATTCTGCTGGATTACCAGAGAATTCCTTTAAACCTTTCACTAAATCTGGGACTTTATCTACCTCATGCCAATTATCTTGTAAATTTAAAGTGAAGTCTCTGTATTCTGAGGTTACTGGATGGGCCAGCTTCATTTGTTCTATATAAGACCCCATTCTTGCTGCTAAAAGATTGTCAATGGCTGCATCTAAACCTTGTATGGATATAGCCTCTATACTTCTGTTCGCGGCAGCTGAGGTTGACGCACTCTGCGACTCTGTCGTAGGGCGATTTCCTGGCTGCAGGATTGCGGCTTTTACCCAATTGTCTTTTCAGTCATTTTCGGTTTCAAAAGAGATTAATTCACTTCAAAAAAACAAACGTTTGCACTACGCGTCGAATAAATATTCGAAGGACAAGAGAATTTGTTCGCGACGCGATACCGGTTTTTTTTAAAAAAATTTGAATGGAAATGGCTTTTGATTTAAAAAAATTTGTTAGTAGAGGTAATTATTATAAACGTTAGTAATTTTTTCGTTTCTTATGATGCTAATTCGTTCGTTTCTTATAATATTAATTCGTTTTGTTTCTTATGATGCTAATCTGTTTCTGTTCTTTTGATTTTTCTCTTAATTTTAACTTAACTTACATTAATATAATTTTCATTTCGGTGCTTGTATTGGTTGGTTGGTAGGGGTACTCGCTTTTCCCACGTTGAGGTACTAACGCTCCGAATCCAGACACTTGTTATACCAATTTTCCTCCGAACGGATACTAGAGGAATGCAGCGATCAGTTTGTTGTGGCCCCGTCTGACCTCAGCGAAGTTTTGTTAACACTGCGTATATTTCGGCTATCGTTTTAAAGGCGTGTTTCCTGCGTTTACTTTGATTAGCACTTATCGCAATTGTCTTTTACTTCACTTGATCAACTTTTAAACACGGGGTCCCTGCTCGGGCGCCAATTAAACACAATCTTAGTTAGTCGCATAAAAAAAACAAACTTTATTGATTTTAATATTGAATACACATTTGACATCTAACTCTTTACTGGAAGACTTGTGACTACTAGACTAAGCTAAGATCGCGGAGTTCTATCGGAGTGACAAGTTTGAACTAGGATTAGAAACTGAATTGTGTAGATCGATTTTGTTTGAATGAAACCTCTGACTTTGGACGTCGATGGTGACAGCGACGCTTGTTGAGTCCAATGGTCCAACGCGGGCGTGGGATCTGTTTATCAAGAAATTGATTTGGGCGACATGATGGCTGGTGTACCGAACATGACGCTAATTGCTGAATTGATTTATGGTATTGGGCGACTTGCTGTCTGATGTACCGAATTTGACACCATTCCCTTAGGAATGTTTAGTCTGGCGATTGTGTGAAGATGATTGTGTGTTGCAGGGTTATCGGGTGACATTCCTGGCTGTGCCTTCTATGATCATGTCAATGCTCATTACGTCAGTGCTCATTATGATAACTCTTGAATGTACTCTATGGGTGCAGTGTGAGTGTGATTGTGATGGTGAAGCATATCTGGTCTTAACTCCTCCCCTCTTAAGTGCGGACGTCCTCGGTCGCTACCATATATTGTACGGGTGTAACCGGCATTACTATTGGTGGAATGTTTTCTTCTGGCCTGTGATTGTATTTCTTCTTGATCACCCAGTATATGATTGCTATGATTGCTAGAATTGCTATGGCGATCCAATAGGATGATGAAATTATGGCATTGTCCGTCTGGATTTTTTCCAGGCTGTTTGTGTTATTCAAATGCAGTTCTTTAATCATCTCCAAAGATAGGGTTTCGCCTTGGTGTTGTTTGTCCGATAATAGTTGAAGTAACGGGGGTTGGACTTCTACCTCACGCTTTGTCTTCATAATGTACCATGAATCATCAATGTTGATCGTGGCATTCTGCGATTGTATTATAAAAGTTCCATCCAGAGTAAGGTTTTCTCCATCGACGTTGATGATACCCTTGAATTGATTTAACAGGATCGTGCCAGGAGCTACCTCCGAGTGTGATTTCACATGTTGATTATTAGTTGTTGGGCAAGTTGGTTTTTCCCTATGAAAATACGCTCCCATGCATTTGCTATTTTTTAAGTCTATCAAATCTTCCAGTTTACATAATATTTTGTTATTTTGATTTTTACACTTATTCTTATTAGCTAAACCAAAGTATTGTTTATTACATTTTAATATGTGGTTATAATCTATTTTTTCTATTGTTTTTCCATATTTTATGGGAAATGCCATTATTTTTTTACATTGTTCTTTAATTACTCTAGGTATGCTGACAATATAGAGAAGAGCTCTACCATCTGAAGCAACACTTACTTCAGCAAATTCTATAAGCTCTTCAATATTTACAAACGTTAGGCTTTCTTCGGCATATGTTTCGATAATGTTTATTTCTGCTGGTGATAAAATCAAAGAATTTATTGTATTGGCTTTAGCCCAATCTATTGCATAAATGATGTTTGTGATTTCTTCTCTCAAAAGACTCAATTTGAACTTTGTTATTTCTATTTCCTTTACTTTTTCATCTGTTTCTGGTTTGCTTTTAATTAATAAAGTGTTAGTTATCTTAATCAAATCATTTATCTTATCTTCTACCAATTTATTAATTACTACTTGTTTATTGTTATTTTTAAGCTGTTCGTTAATTTTATCAATTACAATTTTATGATCCTGGTGATCTGGGGTACCCGCGAGCCATTTCCACGCTGTTCCAAGTATGTCAAGAGAGCGTTTGCCTCTGAACTTAATAGGCTTTAATCTTTTAATCTCGTTTTCGATTCGGGTTATTTCATAGTTAAGGAAAGGGTAATACGGGTTTGCTTTTGTTGAGTTTCGTACGACCTCTTTCAACACCGATAATGCCTGTTGGTACTTTTCTACTTCTACAACGTGAATAATTTTAAATGTTCCATTTTGCCTCGCTGCCATCCCAGTTTCCAGCATTACTACTCTCGACTTTGAGTAATCCAGGATAGTTGTATGTCCCCAACAGACGGGTATCAATATTAACCTGTCGAAGATGGATATTGGTCAGTATTTCAACTGGTTCTTATGTACTATCCTGCCTGACAATGTTTAATTTTTGTGTTCATATCTTCAGCTACTTTTTCTTTTTTGTATCTTGGGGTTAATTTAGAACCCAATCTTTTATTGATTTTTACGTAAATTGTTTCTCCTGGGTCATAGATTCTTATGGGTTCCTTGTTTTTGTTATGGTATTGTAAGTCTGCGAGTTGTTTGTCTGAAATTCTTTTCGATGTTTTTTCTCTTTCTAATGCTAACTTTTCTGGAGAGTTTGTCAAATCTAAAGCAAAAAAGGTTTCTATCGGTTTTTGTTGGTTGTACTGTGAATAGTTCTATTGTATTCGTCTACTGCTCTGAATATTAGGTCTTCAAATTCTAATTCCGGATGCTCAATCTTTAGGCATCTCATTAATTCCGTGAATGTGGAATGGAATCTTTCTACCTGACCATTGCTAGACGAAGTATACGGTGGTGTTGTGTGTACGTTTATACCCAGTTGATCGTTTAAAAGGAATTTTATCGAAGCGGAATTTAATGATTTTTCATTATCCATCACTACCGTTTTTGTCACGCCAAAGGCTACTAATAACTCCCGTAGTGGTATTTTTAGATGTTCCGCTGCCTTTGAATTCACTAACTTTATCTGTGCGTATTTTGAAAATTTATCTATTGCAGTTAAAATGATTTTGTTTTGAGTTGAGTAAAGATCTATGTGGATTATTTCTCCTGGATAACATGGTATAGGTGTTGACTGGATTTCTTGGTTTGGGGGGTGTCTTTGGTATTTAGAGAGTTTACAAGTTTGGCATGCTTTTACTATTGCTTCTATTTTTTTCTCATTCCTGGAAAAAAACTTTAGATAAAATCTGCTTTTTGTTTTCTATTGCATTTCTATGGGCTCTAGTGTGTTCTTTGGTTATGATTTCCTGCTGCTCACTATTCTCGTGGACATCCGTAGTTTGGATCTGCGTAAACCTGGCTTTATAATTCCTAAAATGTTCTGGAAATATCAGCTGAATTTTTCCCATGATACTTTCCGAAGTGAAAATACCATTCACTATCCTAGGATCTAATTTTGCTTTTAGGATTTCTACGAGATCGCTTTCCGAATAATTTCTTCGAACTACCGTGTGTCTGTGATAAGTAGGGAATGGTAACTCGAATGTCGTGCTTTCGTTTTCGCCTGTGAGAAGTATTAACTGGTTTTTAAATACATTGATCGGAATGTCCATAGTCGGTATTAGTTCGTGACCTGAGCTTTCATCACTATGCATAGTAGCTGCTGACGTACTACTGGCATTTATGCTGGTAGGATTTCTCGAAAGCGCGTCTGCTACTATATTTGAGCTACCCGGTTTATATTTCAACTCGTAGTTGTATTCTTCTAGGTAACTCTTCCACTTTTTTAGCTTTGTGTTGTTGTTTTTGGGACTAAGCGCATAGGTAAGCGGTTGATGGTCTGTAAAAATGGTCACTTTTGATTTCCCATAAAGGTACATTCTCAATTTTTCTAAGGCCCATACTATGGCTAACATTTCCCTTTCATTTGTAGCGTAATTTTCTTCTGTCTTAGACAATGCTCTGGATATGAATGTGATCGGTCTGCCATTTTGTTCTAATGAGGCACCTATCGCTATATTTGAGGCATCCGTGGTCAGATGAAATTCTTTACTGAAATCGGGGTATGCTAGTAATACATCCTGTGAAACTAATGCATTCTTAACTTTTTGAAAAGAGTCCAATTCTTCTTTGCCAAAACGAATTTCGATTTTGTTGGAGACATTCTTTTTCGTTCTCCCGTGCTCGCCACGCAGTAGATTTGTGAGGGGTCTTGCTAGCTTCGCGAAATCTTTAATAAACCGCCTATAATAACTAGCTAAGCCCAAGAAGGATCTCAATTGTTTCAAGTTTCTTGGTGTAGGGAAATTTTTTATAGCCTGTACTTTTTCTGGGTTGGTTTTAACGCCTTCGCTTGATATTACTACTCCTAGGAAATCAACGCTATGTTTTAGAAATTTACACTTGTCGACTTGCACTTTCATGTTTGCTTCTGCTAAGGTAGAGAATACCTGGGCCAAATGGCTGAAATGTTCTTCCTCTGTTTTGCTGAATATTATGATGTCGTCAATATAAACGTAGCATATTTTTCCTATATGTTTTCTTAAAATATCGTCTAGAGCTCTTTGGAATATAGCCGGGGAATTTTTTAATCCGAAAGGGAGTCTGGTGAATTCATATTTTCCTCCGTTTATAAAAAATGCTGATTTTTCTATGTCGGATTCCTTTAAAGGGATTTGATGGAACCCACTCTTTAAATCAAGGACGGAGAAGTACTTGTTGTTGCCCAATTGAGCAATCATTTCTCCAATTTCTGGGATAGGATATTTATCCGAAATGGTGACTGAATTTAGTTTCCTGTAGTCGATGACCATCCTGTATTTCTTTTTTCCCGAACTGTCACTTTTTTTTGGGACGATCCATACAGGGGAGCCATAGGGCGACCGTGAGGGTCGTATTATACCATCTTTTAATAGTTCTTGAATTTGCTCTTCAACTACTTCTTTCAAGGAGGCTGGGTATGGGTAGTGTTTTGAATAGACTGGAGTGTCTGACGATGTTCGAATTTCACCTTGGACATTGGTAGCATAAGTCAGCTTCATGTCCGGACTTGCAAATAACGATTTGTATTCCTCCTGTAATGCTTCTAGTTTTAATTTTTGGTAATCTGATAGTTGATCTGAGTTGATCGTGTGGACCTGCTGAGCTCGCATCTGTCTCACTTTAACAACATGAGAGTTGTTGACTTGTAACACATCTTTTCCTACATCTATGATGGCATTTAATTCTTTTAATGTGTCGTTGCCTAGAATTCCATGAAACGATTTTAAATTTGGGAGTAGAAAAAAAATTATAGGTTTGTTTGGTTCGTTAAAGAGACCCAGGTGGACATGCTCCGTAATCAGGATGCGTCCACTTACAGTATTCGCGTAAAATGTACGCTCATTTGGTTTTATGTTCTTGGCTATTTCAGGTTGGATATAGTTTTTGTTTGAGCCGGTATCTATTAAAAAATTGTATGCTGTTCCGTCTTTGTCCCGGACTACAAAGTACGGCAAAGAGGAACACTTCATCCTAAAAAATTAACCGTATCCTCGATTTGTGGGTGAGGATCCTGTACTGTAGGTTGATTTGTTTCCCTATCTTGCGGACTTAATTCGGACATACCACTTTGAGTGGTGGGGTATTCTTGTTGTTGTTCATACTCTGAAAATTGTGAGTATGGGACTGTTTGAAAATAATCTTCCTGTTCTTGGTATTCGGACAACTGAGCTTCGGTTACATTGACCTGAAAGTCTTCTGGTGGTGGGGCACTGTATTGCCCGTCCTGTACCTCGGCTTCGATATGGAACTGTCTTTGGACTTTGTTTGGGAAATTTGTGTTAAATGGATTTACTCTCTTTAATAAAACTGGTTGTGGAGGATTTATGTTTGGTCTGTTCATATAATTCACATTTTTAGTCATCATAGAACCGTCTACTTCCATAGGTGTAGGCTTGGGTTGAGGCTTTGGGGCGAGAGGTCTAGGTGGTGCGTTAAAGAAGGTCTGGTTATTGTTACGAAAGGGGATATTTTGATGAGTACCATGATTCTGTGGGAAATTAGTTTGGGGTATGAAGGTATTTTGAGCCTGCCTGGGGTTGTGCCAATTCATATTATTGTATGGTTTAGGGGGAAGTACCGGAGGATATGACCACTGTGGGGGGGCGTTAATTCTGGTTTGTTGTCCTGTTTTGTATGTTATGTTTGGACGAGGGTACTGATAACCTGAGCCAATCGAGTTTTTAGTGTGCTTGTTAGTTAAGTCTTGTATCATCTGCAACGCATGTTTCAAATTAACTGGTTGCGCTAGACTTATTCTATCCGATAGGTCACCGTTCAGTCCCCTAATGAAAGTATCTAGGGCTCTGTCCCTTATCTGTTTTGACAAAACTGCCCTGACCTCAGGACCGTGTCCCATGTTTTTCATTTGACTGATAATTAAGGACATCTGGTGATTCACTGCAAGGTAAAACTCGTGGATGGTGCTATTCTTCTGACTCATAGAAAACAATTGATATTCTAGTGTTCCCAAGTCTCGTCTGTCTGAATATTCCTCTAGAAGGCATTTCGAGATTGCCTCCCAATGTAACGCGGTATCATTCACTTTTAGTACTGTGTTCGCATGTCCTGTAATTTTGTCCCTAACCGTTAGTAAAATCGCGAAGTATTTTGGCGTTCCTTGCAAAGGAGCAAAGGCCTCCATTACGCGCGAGGTTGAAGCGAACCAAGTTGTAAATTCTGCTGGATTACCAGAGAATTCCTTTAAACCTTTCACTAAATCTGGGACTTTATCTACCTCATGCAATTATCTTGTAAATTTAAAGTGAAGTCTCTGTATTCTGAGGTTACTGGATGGGCCAGCTTCATTTGTTCTATATAAGACCCCATTCTTGCTGCTAAAAGATTGTCAATGGCTGCATCTAAACCTTGTATGGATATAGCCTCTATACTTCTGTTCGCGGCAGCTGAGGTTGACGCACTCTGCGACTCTGTCGTAGGGCGATTTCCTGGCTGCAGGATTGCGGCTTTTACCCAATTGTCTTTTTCAGTCATTTTCGGTTTCAAAAGAGATTAATTCACTTCAAAAAAAACAAACGTTTGCACTACGCGTCGAATAAATATTCGAAGGACAAGAGAATTTGTTCGCGACGCGATACCGGTTTTTTTTAAAAAAATTTGAATGGAAATGGCTTTTGATTTAAAAAAATTTGTTAGTAGAGGTAATTATTATAAACGTTAGTAATTTTTTCGTTTCTTATGATGCTAATTCGTTCGTTTCTTATAATATTAATTCGTTTTGTTTCTTATGATGCTAATCTGTTTCTGTTCTTTTGATTTTTCTCTTAATTTTAACTTAACTTACATTAATATAATTTTCATTTCGGTGCTTGTATTGGTTGGTTGGTAGGGGTACTCGCTTTTCCCACGTTGAGGTACTAACGCTCCGAATCCAGACACTTGTTATACCAATTTTCCTCCGAACGGATACTAGAGGAATGCAGCGATCAGTTTGTTGTGGCCCCGTCTGACCTCAGCGAAGTTTTGTTAACACTGCGTATATTTCGGCTATCGTTTTAAAGGCGTGTTTCCTGCGTTTACTTTGATTAGCACTTATCGCAATTGTCTTTTACTTCACTTGATCAACTTTTAAACACGGGGTCCCTGCTCGGGCGCCAATTAAACACAATCTTAGTTAGTCGCATAAAAAAAACAAACTTTATTGATTTTAATATTGAATACACATTTGACATCTAACTCTTTACTGGAAGACTTGTGACTACTAGACTAAGCTAAGATCGCGGAGTTCTATCGGAGTGACAAGTTTGAACTAGGATTAGAAACTGAATTGTGTAGATCGATTTTGTTTGAATGAAACCTCTGACTTTGGACGTCGATGGTGACAGCGACGCTTGTTGAGTCCAATGGTCCAACGCGGGCGTGGGATCTGTTTATCAAGAAATTGATTTGGGCGACATGATGGCTGGTGTACCGAACATGACGCTAATTGCTGAATTGATTTATGGTATTGGGCGACTTGCTGTCTGATGTACCGAATTTGACACCATTCCCTTAGGAATGTTTAGTCTGGCGATTGTGTGAAGATGATTGTGTGTTGCAGGGTTATCGGGTGACATTCCTGGCTGTGCCTTCTATGATCATGTCAATGCTCATTACGTCAGTGCTCATTATGATAACTCTTGAATGTACTCTATAGGTGCAGTGTGAGTGTGATTGTGATGGTGAAGCATATCTGGTCTTAACTTATATACATGAGCATTTAACAGACTTTAAATAATTGGAATCTTACAACACAAATTAATAGAAGATAATTATTCTGGATTCAAGTTATGTTAATGAACTTAGCCGCAAATATAAATCTGTGAGGCTGAGAAATTTCCAAATTACATGATATTATATATATTCTAGACCACTTTGGACTAGTCTTAATTCATTTTTCACTTTATTTTGCCTTCAGCACTTATTGTAAATTGCTGTATTTAATGACCCTTGTTATAGATTCTAAGGTCTTAGAATGAGAACAATAAAGGAGCCAATGGCCAGTCGGCCATTGGTGCAAGTTTGAGTATTCGCCTCAACACAAAGAAAAAACACAAAGAAAAAACACAAAAATAAAGCTCCGCTATAAATTGTTAAAAAATATAGTAAATGTGGGAATTAATTGCCAAAATAAATCTTAAAAATAGTGTTTCAAGGCTCTTCACTAGTGGTGCTCTCTCTCTCTGCCGACCGTTGCCTTTAACAACCGCTGTTTAAATTCAAACGCATCTCGTTCAAATGTAATTCATTGGATGTTTTATTCTGTAAAGATTAATATTAAGAGTATATGTGCAAGTACATTTAGGACCTATTCTTACCGCAGTGTGTCCTTCTCGGCTTACACAACAAGAGAGAAAGAACATGCGGAAGCTAAACTTCGATTTCATATTTCACAGTATGGCCAAATTCATTAAGCGCCAAAAAACTTAAATATAAAATACTAGATACTAACAGCTATAGCTAGACGGTGACTGTCACCCCGCTGCTAATTATTCGGTGATCAATTCCCGTCCCGCGACATCCCCGCCCCCGTGAAGCGACTGCATCACATCTAGGACCGCTAGTCTGGAGACGGGACGTATTACCCTGTGAACCCTATTTCCATCGGCGTCTCTTACAGCTGCTCGCCGAGGTATCCCATCTGCTCCGGTGTATACCTCCTCGACTATACCCTTGCTCCATTCTCGTCGTGGTGTTGCAGGGTCACAGATGTAGACGACATCATCCTTTCTGATTGGCTGGGTGCGCGAATTAAGATTGAGTCTGTTCTGGTTGAGTGTTAAATCAAGACTGCTTTATTGAATCAAATCATATTCTGGTTTGGCTTACATCTAAGTGTTTATAATGTTTTCTTCTGGTCACTTTTCTTGTGACACTCTATGTTTAGGGAAACTGTCACTTATCTTGTGACACTCTATGTTTAATGGAATGGTATTGTTTATGTTTACATTAATGTGGGGTGTAGACCTCTTGGGTCGGCTGTTATGGGAAGTGTTGCTAATGGCATAACTCCTCGCCTCTGAGAGTATGAATTCTCCTGAATTCTGTTTACATTAATGTTTATATTTTTCTTTTTACAGTATATATGTATATAAATGGATAAACATATAATAATAAAAATAAAAAGTGTTAAAAATATGTCATTTGTCATTTTCTTTTCGTATTTAAGTTCTGTGATTTCTTTTAAATTGTCAAAATTATCTATTGTTACATGATCAAAGTTAATTGTGTTTTTATAGGTTTGATTCAATAGTTCTGTTGGATACAAAAATTTGAATTTTACAGTTACCGAATTGAATTAAGTTACTTCCCTTAAGTATAATATTTCTTTTATCGCAATTTTGATATATTTTTGTATTTCTGGCATTTTTGATTATAATTGTATCATCGTCAATTTCTTCGATACTCGTTATATTGTTGAATACAAATTTGCAATTATTATTAATGGTACAACTTTTACTTAATTTTAATTCTTTTAAAATTTTGTTGGGTTCTTATGTAAATGTTTTATTATTTATTTCTGCAATTAACTGATTTTCTTGGTCTATTTGTATATAATCTATATTTGTATAGGAATAATTAACTTAACATCTATGGTTATAAATGATTTTGGGATTTTAATTGCGATTATGATGCAATTATTCTTATATTTTAAAATGCCCATACGGATTAGCTTTAATTTATAAAAATCAATGTCAAATTTATTTATTTCCTCTTCTGATAAATTTCTGGTACGATTATATTATTTTTTGCTGATGCTATGTTTTCCTGAATATAATTTATTTTGAATTCTATATTTTTTAATTTCCCCATTTGGTCATTATGAAGTATTTTCATTTCTATTTCTTGGTTTTGATTGTCCATGCTTGTAAGTATGTCCTTGATTATTGTTCTGTCTTGTTTAATTGGTTCTGCTAAGTTGTGTATTGTTTTATTAAAATGTGTATTTATAACAATTTGTTGGTTCATGTCTTGTATAATATTATGGTTGTTTTGGTCAATATTGTTAAGGTGGTCTAAAATATCTGTTCTATCTTGATCGTCCATAATTCCAAAAAGCCATTTGTATGTTGTTCCTACAATATTTAACATTCCTCTTTTTATTCTGTTGTTTGGGGTTATGGATTTTATTTTAGCTCTAATTAGATTTATTTCGGCTAATAGCTCCTTTTTTCCTGTGGTGTTAAAATTTTTAATGTTTGTCTCCATTTGATTTATTATATTATTTAAAGGGTCGATATTAATAATGTGTAGTATAATTACTGTTTCATTAACTATTTCCGTGGAATAAGTTTGTATAGGTGCATATCCTGCATTTGATTGAATTGGTTCAATTTGTAATCTGTCTTGAACACACATTATAACGTAAAAAATTATGAAAATCTGAGGATAAGAGAAAAAAAATTTTTGTTTCAAGGATGTCAATCTGTATTTTGTTGGAAATTAATTTTTTCCTGCTTTGACGGTCTTTTTATATTACATGGATGAATATTATTTAATGTTGTAATTCTAAAATAAGGTTCATCCTTATGCCTAACTCGTTTATAGTTTTTAATTGGTCCTTCCTGTCTTTCCTCCTCATAATCTTCTCTTGTATTATTTTGTTTGCTTAAAATTTTTTCTTTGTGCTTGATAATAGTGTTTTTTAGTTTTTCCTCATCTTCTATGTTTTTTGCATAATTTGGTGTACATTTTATTGTAGAGTGATAACGGTTATTATAAGCTGTTATTGCTAATTACATTTTGGATGAAATTGATAAATCATCATCTATTCCTGCTATTATTTCAATGAGAGTAGAATGTAGTCTTTCTATGTCTGCATTTCCTGTATGTGAATTTGGCTTTGTATAATGGATTTCTATTTGTTCTTGGTTTAAGTATTGTTTTATCTGTTCTGATCTAAATTCATTATCCATTATTATTTTATGTGGCTTAATGAATTTGGCAAAGTGTTCAATCATAATTTCCATTTTAGTTTTCCAGTTTCTATCTGTTATATTATAAGCGACTGCGAATTTTGTGAGCTTGTCTATGATTGTAACAAACGAGTTGTGTTTTATATGAAATATATCCAAATGTATAATTTGATTTTTGACATCCGGTGTTTCTGTGAATTGAAACTTAGGTTTGATTGGTTTTCTGTCATATTTAATTTCCTTACTAATTAAAATTATCAACTGAATATGGTCTCTTAGCTTTGGAAAATATATTTTGTTCTTTAACGAATTAAAAGCTTCATTTATTCCGCTATGTAATGAATCTTTGGTGTGTTAAATAGCTATTTGTTTGTGTAACTCTTCCTCGCTTGAAATTTCCTGAGCTCTCTTAGTACATTTAAAAAATTTTATATTATTACAGTGTGAAAAAATGTTCATTAAGATACATTGTATCTTATAATATTCTGAGTCTGGAACTTCTGAAAAAATTCCTACTGTTCCTTTATTTATATTATTTTGCATTTTGATCTCGATTTCAATTTCTGTTTCTGCTGGGCTTACTTCTATTATTTTCTACCATGCTGAATATTAATATTGTCCGTTGTTGTATAAGTTACTATTATCTGAGTTTTATATTTGTTTACAATATCGTCTTTTATATAGAAATTTGTAAATCCTCCTTTCTCTGCTGAATGCTGTGTATCTGATAGTTCAAAGTTTGACTCATTTGTTTTATCCTTGTTTATTAGTTCAGCTGTTTCCTGTCTACTTAAAAAATCTGTCACTTTATTGTCTTTTCCTTTCAAATATATTATGTCATAATCGAATTCTTGTAATTTTAAAATCCATCTTTGGTGTCTTGCTGTCATTTCTTTCCCTTTGTATTTTGCGTTTAGATATTTTATCGGAGCATGATCTGTTATAATTTGGAATTTATTACCTATCAAATAGTGTCTAAAATAGTTTACTGCATGTATAATGGATAAAAATTCTTTATCAATTGTACTGTAGTTTTTTCGTGTTTATTTAGAGTTCTTGAAAGGAATGCAACTGGTTGCCCTTGTTGAGACAATACTGCACCTATTGCGAAGTCACTGGCATCTGTTGTAATGGTAAATGGTTTATCAAACTCTGGATATTTTAAGATTGGATGTGAGCTTATAAGTGTTTTAAGGTTTTCAAAGGCATCTATAAAATGTGGGTCATTTGTATTAATTTGTGTGCCTTTTTGTAAATATCTGATCATTGGGTAAGCTATTTTGGAATAGTCCTTAATAAATTTTCTGTAAAATCCTGTCATACCAAGAAATCCTTTCAATTGCTTTTCTGTTTTAGGTAGCTGCATTGCTTTTATTGCTTCTATTTTATGTGGATTGGGTTTAATCCCTTGCTTTGTGAGAATGTGTCCTAAATATTCAGTATATTGTTTAATGAAGGATCATTTGTCTGGTTGAATTTTTAAGTTATGATTTCTAAGTATTTTGAAAATGTTTTCTAGAGCAATCTTATGTTCCTCAAGTGTTGTTGAAAATATCAAAATATCGTCCATGTATACAACACAACTTTTGTTTATATAATCCCTCAGTATTTCATTCATTAAACGTTGAAATGTGACTGGGGCATTTCTTAACCCAAAAGGCATTCTAACATATTCATATAAACCCATTGGTGAAATGAATGCTGTTTTCTCTATATCTTCTTCTGCCATTAAAATTTGGTGATAGCCTTTTGCTAAATCTAATGTAGTAAAATATTGGGCTTTACCGAGTTTGTCTAATACAGCGTCCATGATAGGTATTGGGTACTTATCTGGAACGGTTACTTGGTTTAAACGCCTATAGTCTACACAAATACGATACTTTTGAATTCCAGAGCTATCTCTTTTTTTAGGTATGACACATATTGGAGAACTATATTTGCTTTTGCGTTTTCTTATAATTTCATTGTTTTCCCTATAAATTATTTGTTTCTTTATTTCTTCTTCATATTTTGGGGAGACCCGATAGAGTTTTGAATTAATAGGTTGGTCTGTAGTAGTTTTTATGCTATGAACTATAGTGTTAGTATTGGTTAAGTGATCCCTTCTTTGAAACATAACTTTTCGTACTTTTTTGAAAGATTTCTTATTATTTGTTCTTCCTCAGTATTGAGTTCTTTTAACTTAAGATCATCAATTTCACTTACTTCCATTACGCAAACATCTTCTGATTGTTTGGAAAGGAATGGAATTTCAACCCCATTGTTAAGTTTAATAATTTTGTTTTGAAAATCAATATTTGCAAAGTTCCTTTGAATGAAGTCTATGCCCAATAGAAAATCATATGATTTTTCCAGGGGCATAGCCACCCATTTTGTTCTTGCATAATTTATATATTTAAACTCCCTTGGCACTTTTGTTTTCACTAAGTAACTGTCACTTTCTATTTTTCCCTTTATTGTATGTATAGTTTTTGAATATTTTTCAATTATTTTGTATTTGGAATTATGTACATTAGTTGTGTTTAAAATGCTTTTGGTTGATCCTGTATGTACTAAAATAATATAAGTATCTTCTTCCTCTATTGTTCCTTTTATAAAAATTTTTTTTTCATCCAAGGCTAGTTGGTAAAAAACTCTTGATTATCTGTGCTGTTTACTACTTCCTCATTTATATTATCTACACTCATTGCTTCTGCTGGTGATTGCTGATATTTTGTGGTTGCTAATAATTTTGATTTTGTCTTACGTTCTGACTCTGTTGTCTATTCGGATTTTGATACTGTCTCGTATTTTGACTCTGTTGTCTATTGGGATTTTGAGACTGTTTTACATTTTGACTCTGTTCAGCATTTCGGTTTGTAGTTTTATTAATTTCCGTCCCTAACTAACCGTAGAATTATGCTTGGTGTCATTTTGGTGATATCGACTCGCCTGAGTTATTAGCTCAGGTGAATCTGTCGGTACCATGTAGACGGAGTAGACATCCATTAATACCTTTATCCCTTAGTCGTTGTTCTTCTAACTATGCTATGCATGAACCTTTTAGGGTCCTCTGCTCTGATTACAATCTTCTATCCCCTGTAATCGGCTCAGAGTTTTCTATTAATATGCTTAAAACATCTATCCTATCCCATTTAGTTAATAGATAGCTATAGTATTATGTGTTTGTCTGTCTTTTCTATTGTGAATTTTGTCCACGCGATTCATGCCGTGCGTTATACGGCTGCACCCCTCGGTCGATCGGGTGGGAGGTGGGCAGTTATCTGCTTGGGCTCGCGCGTAACAGGCTTTGTCCTGGTGTCGTAGGGGCCACTTGAACGTACTGCGCATAGTATCGTCAACGTCCGCTATATTAGTTGTCTGTTTGTTATACATATGTACTATGGTCATTGTCATTTTTGGTTAATAATAGTTTTTTATTTAAATTTCCATAATTCAGACCAATATAATTTGCAAGTTCAATTCTTATATCTGTTAATGTTGTTTTATTCATTAAGGCAATGGCCATTGGACCACAAGATAATTCTTTTACTCTTTGAATTAAGAGACCACTTAATATGTCAACTAATCTGCTATTGTTTTCAAAGACCGAAAAATCATTTCCTCAACAATTGCTCTTACTTTAAAATCAAGATCTCGAACGGTAGTTACCCTTAAGTTATTAATTTTTCTGGTTAGACCCATTTGATCCGTTCTTGGGCGATAATGATGTCGAAGACGAGTTTTGCAATCAGCCCAAGATGTAGGGGGGTTAATATTAAGCATAGTTCTAGCCTGACCTTGAATTTTGGTGTTGAATATAACAGTGAAGACCTGGTCGTTATCATCATACTCCTCCCATGACTTGGTTGACTGCCGAAATGAAACCATGTAACGTTCCCTCCTGTCCAGTGAACACCGGCAAGTACAGTGAAACCTCGATATAACGAACTTCGTTATAACGAAAAACCCAATATAACGAATTTTTTGTTAAGTCCCTTGAAAGGACTAAGGTTTTACATTTCAGTACCTATAGCGAATCAATAGATATAACGAATAATTTTGCGATCCCCCTCAGATTCGTTATATCGAGGTTTCACTGTACATTGTTTCCTTCTCGATGCTGTTTCTCTCCCTTGTTGTTGGATTAGAATGCATATCTTGATTGGATATTATTATTGATGTTAGCATTTGAATGCATTGTTGTATTTCGTTAATTTGTGCCATTTTAATGGTGTATGTTTTATTGTTTCGTTAACTTTTTTATACCCTTGCAGAGGGTATTATAAAATTGGTCAGATGTTTGTAACGCACAGAAGGAGACGTTTCCGACCCCATAAAGTATATATATTCTTGATCAGCATGAGAAGCTAAGTCGATATAGCCATGTCCGTCTGTCCGTCTGACCGTCTGTCCGTCTGTCCGTCGGTGCGTACGCGTTTTACTCAGCCATCTTAAGAGCTATCGGGATGAAATTTTTTTTGGGAGCTTTTTTTTACCCGGGTGAGATAAAGTATAAAAATCTTTGGGATCGGACCACTATATCATTCAAAATTTGAATCTGATCCGATAAATAGAACACAAGTTACAGTCAATATAAATCGGTTCAAACGCTGCCGGCAGCGCTGCTTGCTGCCTACTACTGCCATCATCAAATCAACAGAGCACACGCATACACACACAGACGCAACGCTACATGAACTGTGTATGCGTGCCGTGCTTTGCTTAGAAAATGATGGAAGAAGAAAAACTTGTGGTAAAAAGAGAAATAATATTTTGTTTGTGTATTGATGAATTGAGTTGCAGGGAAAGAAATTTCAAAAAGGAAAAATATTATTGCCAAGTATACTGCAAGGGTATATAAACTTCGGCATAGCCGAAGTTAGCTTCTTTGATATTTTTGAAGTGAAAACTTCTTTAGAATCGTTGGGAGTGATTTCAGACTCGATGAAACGAAAAAGCGACACTAAACAGAGACACATATAGATCTGCGAGAGAATGAGATGCAAATATATAAAAAGCATTATAAATAAAAAGCATTATGAAAAAACTTCGACCAAGCTGGGGATTCGAACCCCGGCCGCCCGATCGCCAAGCGAGCACACTAACAACAGAGCCACGTTGACACTTTGTAAATTGCCGTCGAGTTCTGTAGTTAGTGTGCTCGCTGCGAGAGAATGAGATGCAAATATATAAAAAGCATTATGAATAAAAAGCATTACGAAAAACTTAGACCAAGCTGGGAGTCGAACGCCGGCCGCCCGATCGCCAAGCGAGCACACTAACAACAGAGCCACGTCGACACTTTCTAAATTGCCGTCGAGTTCTGTAGTTAGTGTGCTCGCTGCGAGAGAATGAGATGCAAATATTTTTATTCATAATGCTTTTTATATATTTATATATTTTTTTGTGATACATTTTTATTTACTTTTTATTTACTTTTTATACGCTTGCAGAGGGTATTGTAAAATTGGTCAGATGTTCGTAACGCACAGAAGGAGGCGTTTACGACCCCATAAAGTATATAAATTCTTGATCAGCATGAGAAGCTGAGTTGATATAGCCATGTCCGCAAAATGTTTTCTTCTAGACCTATATGATATAGTGGTCCGATCCTAAGGATTTTCATACTTTATCTTACCCGGGTAATAAAAAACCCCAAAAAAAGATTTCATCCCGATAGCTCTTAAGACGGCTGAGTAAAACGCATACGCACAGACGGACGGACAGAAAGTGGGAGAAATATGTGCATGCGAAACCAGATTGAGCAATGGAAAAACAGTTTTAATTGTGGCAATTTATATTTCACCCAATCAATCAATAAATAGCATCACGGAATTCATTCATGAAAATTTAATAAAGTATACACCAGAAGTATGATTTTATGTGGCGATTTTAACGTAAATTTTGCATTGGACACAGCGGTTCCTTTAATTGACTTTCTCAATACAACATTCAGTTTAAAAATGTGTAACAATCGCACTGAATCAACAACACGATCAAAAACAACAATTGACGCGGTATTTCAAAGATATGTTGACAACATCGAAACCAAAGCATTTGTATCATATTTTAGCTATCATAAGCCACTCGTATCATTTGTTGAAATTGAAAACATTGAGGATGAATAATAATAATAAAATGAAGAAAATAATAATAAAATGAAGAAAATAAAAAATATGACCTTTATAGCAATATTATAATGAACCTATAATTATCCCGCTCCTAATGCTGCTTTCGTCTCATTCTCTCTTAGTTTGTTTTACGGAAGGTTTCACTTCTATCGTGTCTAGCCGTTAGACGCCCTCTTTTTTTTTTTTTTAAGTTTCCACAATAATTCTGTTTGTTTGCACAAAGTGTTTTTACAATATTATATTGTTTCGTTATTTGTCACAAAATGTTTTTATAATATTATATTGTTTCGTTGGCTTAGATTTTCTCCAAAGTTTCCACAATATATATATTTTATTTTGTCACTAAATGTTTTGTTTTCCACAGTATTATATTGTTTCGTTATCTTTGATTGCGTTCAAAGTTTCCACAATATTTTAGCTGTGAACTCGAGTACCGACTGCGCCAATTAAGATTGAGTCTGTTCTGGTTGAGTGTTAAATCAAGACTGCTTTATTGAATCAAATCATATTCTGGTTTGGCTTACATCTAAGTGTTTATAATGTTTTCTTCTGGTCACTTTTATTGTGACACTCTATGTTTAGGGAAACTGTCACTTATCTTGTGACACTTTATGTTTAATGGAATGGTATTGTTTATGTTTACATTAATGTGGAGTGTAGACCTCTTGGGTCGGCTGTTATGGGAAGTGTTGCTAATGGCATAACTCGCGCGCACCATTTCTCGCGACGCACAAGGGTCGGTAGGTATTCATGAACCCACCGCTTCCAGAACCGGTCCCTCAGTAGTCGTGCCATGCGCCATTGCTTCCTGGTTTCACACGGTTTAGGTGAAACGGTTTGTATGAGCCAATACCCGTTTTACGCATCGGACCATCCTCTCCCAGACTCCTCCCTCCGCGGGGTTGAGAGGGCAGTTAAAAATCCACTCCACACAACGGGTAGCAAGCTCGTCCTGGATCTTGTCTGCTTCAAAAACGTCGGTAAACCGTTTGGCTTCCCTGTCTGCGCCGATGAAATTCTTCCCATTGTCACTACGCAGCTTTGTTACTGGTCCTCGGCGGCACATAAAATTCCTCATCGCAAGTATGCAGGAGTCTGTTGACAAATCGTGGGCTAGCTCCAGGTGAATTGCTCTAGTTCTTAGACAGGTGAATAGAGCCACCCACCTCTTCTCTTGGTGTCGACCCACCGTCACAAGTAGTGGTCCGAAATAGTCTAAACCAGTGTACTCAAATGGCCATCCACCCGGTTTTAGGCGATCTTCAGGCAACGGACCCATTAAAGGTGGGGTTGGGGTTGCACGCTGGAGTTTGCCCACACCACAGTTCCGGATAACCCGCTGCAGTACCCGGCGCAGTTTCGTTATCCAGAACTTCATGCGGATCTCGGTGATAGTTGCGTTTACATTCTGATGTTTCATCCTTACATGGTAGTGACGAACGATCAAATCCGTCAGTGGGTGCCTATGCGTGAGAATGATGGGCCTTCTCGCCCCATACGGTAAACACAGGGCCGCATCGATTCTCCCAGATGCGCGTAGAATCGCTAAGTCGTCAAGGTAGGGTAGCAGTCCCTTCAGCTCACTCGTCGGCTGGACTGGTCTGTTTGCATATAGGCGATGCAACTCGTCTGGGAACGCTTCCCTTTGAGCAACACGAACCAAGACAAGTTCGGCTTTCGCACATTCGGCTGCAGTCAATCCATATTTTCCATGTTTGTGCTGCTGACGACGGCACCGACACACGAATCGGAGAACCCAAGTCATAGTCCTCAACAGTCGGTTGTACTCCGAGAATCTCTGAAATTGTATAAATTCGTCGTTAGCAACATCTTCCGTCTCCATGCAGTGTCCACTCTTCACAGCGTTCATCAAGCGTGTACCGAGCACCGCTGCCTGCAGCTCCAGTCGTGGAACTGACATGGTTCTCATCGGAGCGCATTTCGTTTTACCACAAACGAAACTCACTTGTACATCCCCATTTTGGTAGGTGGCCCTCCAGTAGGCCACAGCCGCGTACGCCGACTCACTGGCGTCAGTGAAGACATGTAATTGTATTGACTTCACCATTTCTGATCCAAAGTAGTGACGCGGGCATCGGAACAGACCCACTCCTTCTAGCTGATGGCGCCATTTCTGGAAGGCGCTGCTGAGTTCTTTTGGCAACGGTTCATCCCATAAAACATTCCTTCTCCAAATCTCGCGTAATAATAACTTGCCGGTAATGGTGAAACAACTCAGGAACCCCATCGGGTCGAACGTTGACATGATTAGGCTGAGGAATTGCCTCTTGGTAGGCACATCGTCCTTGATCCTCTGGTACTTCACGTTAAACCTAAATTCATCGGTCGCTGGCTGCCAATACAATCCAAGAATTTTCTCCTCTGCTTCAGCCCACCCAACTGGGTTGGTGGTTCCTTCTTGACCCAAGGACTCCACAACCTTAGGTGAGTTGGATTGAAATCGGCGTAGCTCAAATCCTCCAGTCTTGTGTATGTCTCTGACCCTGACAGAGACTGATATAGCTTCGTCCTCAGTGGCGAAACTGTCCACATAATCGTCCACATAATGATAGTCTGTAATAGCTTTGACCGCTCGTGGGTCTACTTGTTGGTGACGCATCGCATTTAGCGTCATGACATGATGTGCGGCACTTGGAGAACAGGCAGCTCCAAAGGTCATCACCTGCATCTCGTACACATCAGCTTCTCGTTGTCTATCTCCATCCCGCCACAGGAACCGTTGAGAACTTCGGTCCTGGGGCTGTACATAGATCTGGTGGAACATTTCTTTGATGTCTCCGGTGACCGCAACAGCTCCTTCTCTGAAATGGAATAGAACAGAAAGAAGCGGCCTATAGTGCTGTGGTCCCTTTAATAGCTCTGAATTCAGTGACACGTTGCCCACTTTGGCAGCCGCGTCAAAGACTAGCCGAATTTTCCCTGGCTTATTCGGGTTCGTCACTGCGAAATGCGGCAAATACCATATTTTGCCGCTGCCGACTGCAGTGTCTTCTTCTCGCTCTACACGTCGAGCGTATCCTTTACTTATGTAATCGTTTATCATTCCTTTATACTCTTGGGCAAACTGTTTATCTCTTTCCATTTTTCTTTCAACAGTTTTCAACCTATTTAACGCCATTTTATAACTGGAAGGTAGATTTACGTTGTCACGTTTCCAGATTAATCCCGTCTGGTACTGCCCGAGTAATTCTACCGTCGTCTCGTTCAAAATACTTTGTGCCCGTATGTCGTCATCTGAAGGGGCTGGTGGAGTTGGCTTCACCCCTAGGTTCTCCAGTTCAAAGTATTCGCTGACCATCTTATGAACTTCATCGGTGTCCGTTGCTGCAAATAGACATGGCTTTGGCGCAGATGTATGTTGATGCTTGTGGAACGCCCCAGAAACATCCCATCCTAACCTAGTAACGGCCACGTACGGTCCCCTATTGGAGGTTTTCCAGGTGCTGGATGGCACGACAAGGTACTTGTGATCCAGGCCTATTAGGATCCTAGGCATCGCGTTAGTATATGCCTCAACAGGGAAACGTGATTGCGGATTGATTACTTGGAGGTAGTCCTGATTCAAGGTCTGCATCGGCAGATCTAACCCATCCACTGCATGCACATTCTTAAATTCGTACTTCTTGTTTTTATCATGTCCACTAATGTGTAAGTTTATCCTCTTTGTTGGCTCTTGGGTTGTCATATTTTTAAACCATTTGACTGCAAGTTGACTGCGTTCTCCATTAAGGCCCAAATCCTTGAGTAGCACTTCATCGATCATGGTTACCGATGATGCTTCGTCAAGCAGTGCGTACGTCTCTACTCGACGGTTCGGCCAATAAAGCGTCACTGGCAGGATCCGAAACAATAGTTGCGTTGTCTTAGTGTCAACACAACTTAAGTTCATCTGTTGGGTTGGCTGTTGGCTTCTTGGTTCCGGTGAGGGCTGCTTGCCATTGTTGAGTACTGGTTGAGGCCTCGTGGGGCTTCCATGTCCAGCCTTTGACATTGAAGCCTTCCTGTAATTAGACTCGAAATCATGTAGGAGGTTATGGTGAGCTCGCCCGCATTCACCTATATGGCATCTGGACTTGGTGGTACACTTTCGAACTACGTGCCCGGGACTCAAGCACAAGAAACATAGACGGTACTTCTTGACAAGTCTCCATCTCGCAGTCGGTGAAGCAAGACGAAACTCCGCACATTCGGTTATATCGTGTGACCCGTAACAGTTTGGACAGGGTTGGCCATGTTGCTCGACGCGCGTCTCTTCTTCAAACTTCGTGTACAGTATTCGTCGTTTGCCTTCCCTGTGGTCGGAGTCCACGATAGTGCATATTACGCTAGCTAGTTCTTCTAACCAGACGCTAAAGTCGATGACAGTCGGGTAGGGCTTTATAGATGCGGCGCGTCTAGCCCAGTCCACTCTCTTGTCCAGCGGCAATTTCGTGGTTAGTTCATCTAACAGGGTTGGATTAGCCAAGTGCTGGCTCTCGTTGATAGATTGTAAAAACGCAGCCAGGTTACTCACGCGCGTAGCGAATGGAATAATCTTTGCTAAATTGTGCTCTTGTATCGGTTGAACATCACGCACGCTTTGAAGCTGACTGCGTACGAGCTGCTCCGGACGACCATAACGGAATCTTAGTTGATTTATGACTGCGTTCACATTTCTGGGATGGATAAGCAGAGATTTAACAGTTTCACGGGCATCGCCCTTAAGAGCTTTAACCAGACGCTGATTATTCTCCAAATCCGTGCATCCATATACACTATTTGTTTCAGTAAACGCGCAGTAGAATATTGGCCAATCTTCTGGTAGTCCCGAAAACTCTGGCAGTTCCGGGATTTTTCTAGTCATCCATCCACCAACCGTGTTTGGTGAGATCAGGGGCATTGTTCCAATTGTCGATGGCAGCTCAGGGCGAGTGTTTATTAGTGGTGGCTGTAGTCCATTAATCGGACGATCTGATTCTAACCTATGCGTTGCTGGCATTGTATCTGTAATTAAAGATGGCGGATCCTCCGCACGTGTCGCCGGCCTTGTTACCATTTGCAATTGCCTTTCCAACTCGGCAATTCTCGCACGCAGTCTTGCTTCTTGGAATCCGCTAGGATGTGCGCTGCACACGGTCTCCTGCTCGTCAGCGCCGACAGCTTCGGGTATTCCAGCCACTATGCTGGACTCAATATTCATATTTGCGGTAGGCGCCTCATCAGTTGCATTCTCTCCGGTGTCTACGGGCAAGTCGATTGCGGCATCTGGTTCTTGTAGCGCCTCGAGTGCATTCAGCCGGGGACTCCTCCGGATTGGGAATGTCTGGTTGTCATGGTGGTGCCTTTTCTGACACGAGTATCACCCACTTTGGTGATACCACTGGTGACTTCAGCAATGTATGTATGTCACCGCGTTCGACGTTGACTCGTTCCTTCGCTAGGACTGCAGCTTTATCACTCACTGTAATGATTCTTAATTCCGTCGCCAGTTGCGACGCTCAATAGTCCATCCAATAGGGCTGCACATATAACCCACTGTGGTTATTCTTAGTTTCGTCGCCGGTTGCGACGCTCAATAGTCCATCCAATAGGACTGCACATATAACCCACTGTGGTTATTCTTAGTTTCGTCGCCGGTTGCGACGCTCAATAGTCCATCCAATAGGACTGCACATATAACCCACTGTGGTTATTCTTAGTTTCGTCGCCGGTTGCAACGCTCAATAGTCCATCCAATAGGACTGCACATATAACCCACTGTGGTTATTCTTAGTTTCGTCGCAGGTTGCGACGCTCAATAGTCCATCCAATAGGACTGCACATATAACCCACTGTGGTTATTCTTGGTTTCGTCGCCAGTTGCGACGTTGTAAAGACCATCTAATAGGACTGCGAATAAAAGATGTCGCTCTCTCTCTCTGCCGACCGTTGCCTTTAACAACCGCTGTTTAAATTCAAACGCATCTCGTTCAAATATAATTCATTGGATGTTTTATTCTGTAAAGATTAATATTAAGAGTATATGTGCAAGTACATTTAGGACCTATTCTTACCGCAGTGTGTCCTTCTCGGCTTACACAACAAGAGAGAAAGAACATGCGGAAGCTAAACTTGGATTTTATATTTCACATTATGACCATATTCATTAAGCGCCAAAAAACTTAAATATAAAATACTAGATACTAACAGCTATAGCTAGACGGTGACTGTCACCCCGCTGCTAATTATTCGGTGATCAATTCCCGTCCCGCGACAACTAGTGTGCAACGTAAAATTGCCAATTTCCTAGCTAATTTTAATAATTTAAATAAATGACAATTTAAAATTTTTGTGTTGTTATAACCTAAAATGAACTGAGTGCTCAAACATAAAATCGTATAAAGATCGCATCAAAACCCCATAAAACCAAACAAGTGAACAATTTTAATTAAAATTTTTTTTAAATATGTGTTTTATTATTTGTATGTATGTAAATGTCATATATGTTAATGTTTTAATCGTAAAATTTTATCCATGTCTACATTTATGTAAGAGGCTGGCAAGCGAAAAAATTTTTTCACTTGTGTATGTATTAGTGTATATACATACACCTAAGTTCTCTCTCAGCCCTTTTATGCATAACACATATATACACACACACAATAGAAGGCGGTACAACTTCCAATGCCTTGACAAGTGCTTCGTGGAGCCCTATCATAACCTAAGTCAACTTGAGTGTGTAAATTTACAGTATCTATTTCCACTCAAATTTGGCTCAATTACCACTCATTAGCGATCGTAAAGCTTTCACATGCTTTACACTCACATGTAAAACACTCGTAAGCTTTAACACGTGCTAAGTATTAAGCACAGCGGAGTAAGTACTCAAACTGTCATATAGAGAAACGATCTACATATTAAAGCTCACTTATTAAGCTCTTGAGTGAAACTTAATGCATTTGAGTGTTTTTATTAAAACTAGAACTCGTTTAGCTCACGTGTAATTCATTCTAACTTGCTACATTTCTTTCGTTAAGGGCCCAAAATGTCTCAACCAAATGAAACGCAGCTTCTACCTCTCAGACAACAACGAAATCAACTGCAATCTAATATTCAAAGTTTAAGAGCTAGAATCGATCTTGAAAATGACCCTATTATATTAGATTGTCAGTCTCAAATTATTGAGTCGTACTTTAAACAAGCATTACAAGTTCTAACCAATATTGAAAAGCTAGATCCAGCAGACGCGAATCGGGCAGAGATAGAAAATCTTTTTATCGAAACAAAGGCAATCATATTACGGCGCATTGGCGCAAGTAAAAAGTAAAAACCAGAAGAACTTAGTTTCTTTAATTCATCGACTTATCATGGGGACATCATAATCGGCTTCCATCCCTCAAATTACCTAAATTCGACGGCAAATATGGGGAATTCAAAAAATTTATTACTTCATTTACAAATATGGTACATGAAGACAACTCATTGTCCAATGTTGACAAATTTAACTATCTAATAAGTTGTCTATCTGGCCAAGCTCTAAGCGTAGTCTCGCCATTTCAAGTATTAGACGAAAATTATCCCAAGGCCCTAGAGCGCCTCAACGAGCGATATGACAAGAAAGTTCTTATTTTCGTAGAACATATTTCAAGTTTATTTAACATTGCTAGCATGAAAAAGGCAGACGCTGTTACCCTACGTACAATTTTGGATACGGTTTCAGCTTTACGCGGATCATTGTTGTCTCTTGGGTCTGAAGCTAATGTGTTAAACGCAGTACTTATTCACATTGTTATGTCAAAAATTGATCTTGAATCCAAACAAGCATACGATCGGGTTCAAGAATATGATAAATTGCCAGACTGGGCCGACTGTTATCAAATTCTCAGTCGACACTGTCAATATTTGGAAGGGTATCTGCGAAACCGACAAGAGGAAAGACCCGTCAGAGACAAAATTCATAGTACTTCAAAAGTATTTGTTGCAGCCCAAAGTAGATGCATTCAATGTCAGTCAACTGAGCATAGGTTAGCATTCTGTCCAGTTTTTAATTCGCTACCTTTTATTGAGCGATTTAAGATTGTTAAAACAGCGTCACTTTGTTTAAATTGCCTCAATAAGGGTCATCCAGCCTCAAAGTGTCCTTCATTGAATAGATGTCGTCATTGTGGAGGTTTACATCACACAAACATGCATAAGGATTCAAACGTCCAGGGAAATTAACAACTAGATGGACCTTCTATTCATCATCAATCGCAACAAATCATTCATAATACACATGACGAAAGTAAAACATTTGCAACATCAATGTTGACTCGCCACGCTCGGCGGGGATTACTTCCAACAGCAATAGTTCTTATTCAAGACAATCTTGGTGAGTTTCAGCTCGCAAGAGCATTACTTAATTCGTGCTCTGAGCTTACCTTTATAACTGAAGAATTAGCCAAAAGGCTTCAGCTTCCGTTACGTTACGATCATTATGAGATTGCTGGAATCGGTGAATTACGTACACATATGAAACATTCCGTATCTACCAAAATTCGTTCAAGAATATCTCCAGATGAATGGAATATGGAGTTTATCGTGACTAAATCTATCTCTCTACCTCAGCCTGAAAAGAGACTAGATGTGTCAAATTGGGCCATTCCCAAAGAAATTGAGTTAGCCGACCCATTCTTTTATAAGCCCGGAAAAGTAGATCTATTGCTTAGCGTAAAGGAGTTTTTTGATCTACTTAAAACTGGTAAAATTAGTTTAGGAATTGGTCTTCCTCATCTAGTGGAAACTGCATTAGGATGGATCGTCGGGGTAAGATTGCTGAACCTCAATCAACTCAACAATACACTTGTAATTTAACGCAACAGCAGGACCTTAACATATTATTAGAAAGGTTTTGGAAAATGGATGAAATACATGGAATTCAAAATAGAGATATTTCGTTAACCTCAGAAGAACAAGCAGGTAAAACTCACTTTCAGGTGCACACAGAATTCCTGGATTCAGGGCGCATACAGGTTCGGTTGCCTTTCAAGGAAACTCCTGAACTACTTGGAGACTCGTTGTCCGGTGCAAAAAGACGTTTTCTTCAACTCGAAAGACGGCTTTCATCTCAACACCAATTAAAGGAAATGTACATCGATTTTTTAGATGAATATCTTAAGTTGAATCACATGGAGGTAGCTTCGTTAGATAATTTGCAATCGGGAAATCATTACATTATTCCTCACCATTGTGTCCTTAGACCGCAGAGCTCATCAACTAAACTTCGCGTAGTATTTGACGCTTCGTCTAAATCATCATCAAATACATCATTAAATGATATTCTCATGGTTGGTCCTACTATTCAACAAGATCTAATCCTAACATTACTCTCGTTTCGTTTGTATCGCCATGCTATTACAGCTGACATAACAAAAATGTACAGACAATTTCTCGTCGCACCTGAGGATAGAAGTTTCCAACAAATCTTGTGTAGAATTCACCGCAAGAACCTATTCAATTATTTCAATTGAATACTGTTACCTATGGGATGTCGTGCGCTCCATTTCTCGCAATCAGGTCCTTAAAGTTTTTATCAGAGACGTATAAGGAGTTGTTTCCAATTGGAGCTGCTGTATTAGCTGAGGACATGTACGTCGACGATCTACTTTATGGAGCTGACTCAATCGAAGAACTCAATGCTAAGACGAATGAAGTTACCAAATTGCTCTCAAAGGCGGGCTTAGAATTGACAAAGTGCAATTTTAGTGGGGCACCAACAGATTATGAATATAATCTCAATATTGACAATAGTGATGTCACCAAGGCTCTTGGCATGTCGTGGCTGCCAACTGAAGATCTTATATTATTTCGATTTGATCTTCCATTAACTGCAATACCAACAAAACGAAAAATAGTATCGATCATGGCCAGGCTCTATGATCTGCTAGGATTATTAGCTCCAGTCGTAGTACGCTACAAAATCTTGATCCAAGACTTGTGGATCGAGCGCTTGGACTGGGACGACCCGTTGCCAGAGATCTTACGGACTAGATGGCAACAACTTGAAGCTGATTTATCTAATCTTGACATGGTTCGAGTAAATCGATTTGTTAACACATCACCAAAAAATAAGTGTGAAATCCATGGATTTTCGGATGCCTCAAATCGAGCGTATGGATGTTGCATATACGCAAGGGTTTTGGACAACGGAAATATGTAACTTCATTGATCATTTCGAGATCGAGAGTTGCGCCCACTCAATCGCAAAGCATACCTCGTTTAGAGCTTTGTGCTTCCGTTTTACTCTGCCAAACATGGACTAAAATCAAACACAAATTAAACTGTCTTGTCAGCAAAACCTATTTTTGGACAGATTCAACTGTCGTTCTCCATGGGATTAAAATGCACCCATCAACTCTAAAATGCTTTATTGCCAATCGCGTATCAACCATACAAACTCAATCGCAGGATATCATTTGGAGTCACGTGCCTGGAAAGGATAATCCAGCCGACATTGTTTCACGTGGCTGTGCAGCGCGCGATTTGATGCAGACAATTTGGTTTCATGGACCAAAGTTCTTAACACTTGATGCATTACATTGGCCGAAATCTGAAAGGAAGACAGATTTCGAGCCCAAAGAATTAGAATTGCGAAACACCCTTGTATTGAAATGTAGCACTAGTTATAAAGAAAAGAGCATAGTTGAGCAGATCATTAGTAGACTATCATCGTTTCGTATGATTGTGAGAGTCTTAGCATACGTTTTACGAGTTTTCAACCGAGTTCCTATTAACCGCAATAATACGATAAATGCTACAAGAAGCATTTCAGTAGAAGAATTTAAATTTGCTTTTAATCTTATAATCTCTTCCATTCAGTGTGATGTGTTTGCGAAAGAACTAAAGGACTTACAAGCAGGACGAAGTCTGAAGCCGGAGCTTCAAAAGTTAAATCCATTCATCTCAAATGAACAGATAGGGTCTCAAAATATTCGACTTATCCGTGTTGGAGGCCGTCTTGCAATGGCTGACATACCATTGGACGCTAAAATGCCGTTATTGCTTCCAAAGACTCATAATTTCACTTATAAATATATTGAAGATCTTCACTTGCGAAACCTTCACGCGGGAGCTAAGGTTTTGATAGCGATTCTGCGCCTAACAGTATGGATTGTAAATGCTCGCGAACTGGTCCGAAAGGTTGTTAGAAGTTGTACACATTGCTATCATTACAAACCTGTATTAATGCGACAAATCATGGGTAACCTCCCAGCTGACCGTCTCCTGGCCGAACGCCCGTTTCTGATATGCGGAGTAGATCTATGTGGACCATATCTTACGTCGTACCGCATTCGAAGCAAAGTTCCTTACAAAACATATTTGGCCATATTTGTTTGCTTTTCTTCAAAAGCTATTCATACAGAACTAATCTCTGACCTATCTGCTAATAATTTTATTCTCTGTTTGAAGCGATTCATCGGACGACGTGGCATACCCAAAAGGATTTATTGTGACAATGCCACCAACTTTGTCGGAGCATGTTCGCAACTTGAAGGCTTCAAACGGCAATTCTGTTCAGAACTCAATGCAAAAAATCTGGAGGAATTTAGCCGAAATGCCGGCTTTGAATTCAATTTGCGTGCTCCCCATTTTGGAGGCTTATGGGAATCCGCAGTAAAGTCAATGAAGACTCTGCTCATCAAAAATTTGACCTCTTCTCATTTGACGTATGAAGAGCTTCAATCGATTGCAATTGAAGTGGAGGCGATATTGAATTCCCGTCCAATATCCATTCACAGCGATGATCCCAATGACGGGGAGGCTCTGACGCCAGCACACTTATTGATCGGATGTTCACTGCAAGCGATCCTGAACCGGTAATAAAGGACTCAAAACTATCTTATCTATCTCGTTGGCAAAGGGTGACCTATCTCAAACAACGCTTCTGGAAATCTGGAAGCGCGACTATGTACATCAATTACAAGAACGCTCTAAGTGGTTGCATCCCGAAAACAACATCGCAAAGGATCAATTAGTTCTCATCCATGAAGACAATCTCCCACCGCAATGCTGGATTACTGGTCGTGTGGTCGAAGTCATACTTTCTTTCGCACCAAGAAAGGAATTATTCGTCGCCCAATCTGCAAACTTGCTCCATTGCGTTTAAGAGATGACGTTGATGTAAATTGAAGGAGTCATACTTCATCCTTCAATGGGGGAGTATGTTGGAGGAGACGTCATTGTTAACTTAGATTTGTATATATTAAAATTTCTTATATTATTGTTTAAGATTATCGGAATTTCTACCACTGTATTTACATTAACATGTTCTAAAAGCTTCTGTTACATGGCTCATGAAGAGCTTCTAACTTATGAAAACGAAATATAAAAATGACGTCTTTCTGGAATTCGAAGAGGAGAAGACTTAATTTTCCTCACTCCACTCCACATGCTATTGAGCATTGGAGTTTTGTACCATCTGCAACTGGGCAGATCAAACAGGCACTATACAACAACAACATCGCCCACTGGATCTTAATAGTACTCTGTTAAACAAACAGCCCAGCCCGAATGAACAACAACAACGGCTACCTGCTAACGAAGTGACTACCCATTTACAACAACAACAAGCTCCTGGCGATGAGGAACAACAATTTTATATTGTACGAAGGACCAAACCTAAACCCCCGGCCATTTTTATTACCAATATGCCATCTATCTTGCCAATTCTGGACAGGCTTAACTGCCCTGATATGATGCCAAATTTACTACCAAAACTGTTAAAAGTGGAGACATCAAGATTATTGCAGAGGATCTGGACTCGTATGAGAAGATACTGGATACCCCAAGGGACTCTCGAGACCAGATGTACACTGACCAAAACCGGGAGGACAGAGGATTCCGAGCCATTATAAAAAACTTGCATTATTCAACTCCTTATGAGAATGTTAAATCCGAAATCATAAAGCTGGGCTTTAAAGTCCGATATGTTAATAATGTCAAACAAGCTCGAACCAACCAACCAACCAACACGTTTGAAATCGAACTTGAACCACGAGTTGACGGAAAGAACAATGAAATTTTTCAGTCAATCTTATTGGAAAACAGCAAGTGGTTATTCAAAAGCAAAACAGCAGGCTTGAACCGGTCCAATGCCATCGTTGTCAGCGCTATGGCCACTCCAAAAACTACTGTCGCAGGGACTTTATCTGCCTAAAATGTGCTGGAGCACACGCTACAACTGATTGCCAAAACGCATGGATAACCCGAAGTGTGCAAACTGTGATGGAAATCATATTGCAAGTTATAGAGGATGCCCTGCCTACAAGTTGGCTCGATCCAATATGCTAAGGAATAAGCTAACTAAAAACAAGGCACAACAACACATTCCGCAACAACAACAGCAGCAGATAGTTCATAATAAAAAGCAACGTGAGCAGAAACAACAACAAAAACAACAGCGACTTTGCTCACCACCTACTACAAGTCACAACAAGCAGATATCAACTAATCATACGAATAGGTCTCCCTTGCCTCGCCAGAAGGCCTGGCTACAGCCTCTACAACCCATTCTTGATACTCTCAATATATTGTCTCGTTCAATTACAGCTAGCAATGGTAACAATGTTAATAATTATAAATCCTCAATTAAAAAACCAACTAATAATGTTTCTCAACAGCAGAGTATAAATAAGCAGCATTTCAACGTTAGAAACAATGCAGCGTCCAAGCAGCCAAATCAAAAGCAGCAACAACAACAAATGCGCAAACCTATCAAGCAGTCATCACAACAATTAACTATAATTCAACAGAAGCCTAAGGCTCAACAAAATCAACAACCGCATCAACTACACCTGAAGCAAGCTGTCAACCTGCATATGCAGCAACTGAAACAACAACAAAATCAGCAGCAACATAGTTCTGTGGATCAGCAGCAAATCAGCCAACATAGCATCCTAATAAATGGACGCCCTCGTCTACAGCATTTGCAGCAGCACCAACAGCCGCTTCAACAACAACAACAACAACAACAGCAATTAAAACCAAAACAGCAAATCTCGCAACGAGGGACTGCCACTGCTAATTCTTTGCATATGCCCAGCGGATACCCAACAGCTAGCGAACTGCAATACATAATTTCAATGGTCAATAGTCTGGCCAAACAATTACAACCCATCATCTCTTTCTTGTCTATGTATGCAAATTGCATCAATAACGATAATGATAATAAATATGTCTAGTTCATCTACCAATGTAAACACTCAGTCGTTGCCCTCTGCCATGGGCACGAATGTATATAATCTTCCTTTTGGCAGTCAATATGCTATGCCTGCCAACACACTCAAACTATCCTATTGGAACGCTTATGGAATAGGAAACAGCAAACTAGAACTTCCCAATTCGTCAATGATAAGAACATAGATATTATGATGGTAATTGAAACCAGATTTGACTCTGTTAACTTACAGGTGGCAACAATCAGCACCCTTTGCAATTTCAAGGCTTCGTTACATATTATGCTCATCATCCAACTACTCATAGAAAGGGAGGGTAGCCATTCTCATAAAAGAAGGCATTAAACACTGTTCATTACAAATCATTTCTGAAGATCATGTCCAATGTGCTCCAGTCTCAATTGATCTAGGTGCTAATAAGCAAATTGTAATTGCTCCTGTCTATTGTCCACCAGTTGTTAAATGGGACACAGAGCAATTTACAGAATTATTGAATACTATAAGCGACTTAAATTCAAATCCTAAATACATCATTTGTGGCGATTGGAATGCTAAACATAACTGGTGGGGCAACGCACGCTCATGCATTCGTGGTAGATCGCTTCTTGAAGCGATACACATAAATAAAAAAGCCAGCGTTTTGGCCACTGGCTCTGCTACACATTATCCATTTGATAGGAGAAAAAACCCATCTGCAATTGATTTTGCAATTTATTCGTGAATTGACACTAATCGTCTTATTACTAGCTCCAATGCTGACATGCACTCAGATCACCTTGCAATGATTATTGAAATTGGCATCGGTGGTTATCCGTTCTATAAAAAACCGAAAAGGGCTCTCTTTTCCAAACGTTCAAATATCAATCGTTTTCAAAAGGAACTGGAAAAAATAAAGCAGTTAAATGTAGAAATGAAATCGGGCCAAGACATCGAAGATATTATTGACCTACTTACTCACAATATATACATTGCTGCTGCGAAGGCAACTCCGCCAGCACGCAACAATAATCAATTACCCAGCAGCAAATATCCAATCTCTAGCAGTACTCGATGGCTGTTGAGAGAAAAACGCAATTTAAGGAAATCCACCACATCAGATTAAGGACTCCGTTAGCCATAAACGAATACAATATGGTCTACAAAAGATTAAAAAAAGCATTAGAAGCTGATCGAATAAAATATTACAATGGTCTCTTCAATCAAATTAACACGAATGACAGATATCGGTACGCAAAACTCTGGAAACTTGCTAATCACTTCAAGAGGCAGGTTGAGCCTAATCTCACTCACAAACACTGGTGAATTTCGGGATGAAGTTAATGCAGCAACTAATTCTCTCATTCGGCAGAAGACTTTGCAGATGACGTCATCGCTCATGTGGAGAGAAGATGCGCGCTTTATGTTCAGCCCAAATGAACTTCCCCCTCCAATCTTTAAGCACATCACTTTTAGTGAAGTGCTGGCTGAAATTAAAAACCTCGATCTTACTAAAGCTGCAGCTAAAGATAGAATTTGCAATCAAGTAATTAAGTACTTACCATCTAAAGCTGTCTTACTTCTCACAAATATCTATAATTGTATGCTAAGAACTGGCCACTTCCCAAAACAATGGAAACTCGCTACTATTAAAATGATACTCAAACCGAGTAAACCCTCTAGCGAGGTCTCTTCGTATCGACCAATTAGCCTTCTGGCAGGCTTCTCAAAAATCTTTGAATCGCTACTAATGAAACGACTGTTCGATTGTGAATCGTTTGCCAATGCTATACCGGACGAACAATTCGGATTTCGCAAGGAGCATAGTGCTGAGCAACAAATGTCCAGAGTTGTTCAATACATTATGGAAGCACAAGATAATAATCGTTACTGTTCTGCTGTCTTCATTGATATCAGTGAAGCGTTTGATCGCGTCTGGCACGATGGACTTCGCCATAAACTCATTAAGCTATTACCAATTCCTCTCTTCAATATTCTGGACTCATATCTTAAGGACAGGACTTTTGAGGTTTGTTGCACCGATGGAACCATCTCTAGATTAGGAAGCATTAACGCCGGGGTGCCCCAAGGTAGTGTCTGTGATTTATTCTATCTACTCATCAGATATACCAAATCCATCTATGGTGGACTGCCAGCCCTTTAAGAATGAACCAAACATTCAACAAGGCGCGCGTGATTTACTGCTATCCAGTTATGCTGATGATACTGTCATTTTATCAGAACATAAAATCGCCATGTATGCTGTTAATTCTAATACAACTTATCTTGGAAAATTTATGAATTGGGCTAACAACTGGTGTGTCTCAATAAATGTTAAGAAAACTGTTCATGTTCTCTATACTAGGAAAGCAATTACAAAATCTATTGAATCTCTAGCGCCCAAAATTAATTCGCAGAAAATTCCCAATGAATCATCTTACAGATATCTAGGCCTTCATTTGGACCGCAAATTGGGTATGACTGCACATGTTAAATACCTCAAAACACGAACTAGAGGCGTGGAGTGTAAGTTAAACTGGCTCAAAGGTAAATCCAGCAAGCTACCTACGGAATGTAAAATCCTTTTGTTTAAACAATTGGTTGCCTCAATCTGGCAATATGCGCTGCCTATTTGGGGAGCCTTAGCCTCGGACACCCTTTTGGAACTATTTGTGCTGCTCAAAACACAGCTATTCGACGTATTACTGGTGCATCCAGATATACTACCAATCAAATACTTATGGACAACTTTAACCTCAAATCTGTAGAGGAGGTTTATTCCATTGCTAGTGAACGATTATTCTCTTCTCTCTGTTGTCATGAAAATCCGGTTGGCCTCTATACTTTTCTGAAGCCGTTTAGACCTACTCGTATTCTAAGACCTAGATACAGCAAACAATTGGAACTTTTTCTGGATCCGCAATTAACAACACACAAAAATCTTCAGCTTCCTATATTGGGGGATGTTGTTAAACTTGCTGAAGATAAAATACCCAATATTCCAACTTTAATTAAAATTCAAAATAATGCGTGAAGAAGAATAAAGGAAAAACCAGAAGGCCGGGGCTAACTTTGACCGCGTCAAAGTTTGTATACCCTTGCAACTTTTTTGGTAACTCTTCCTTACCTATAGCCATTAAGTAGAAAAACGTTTTATCTAAAAAGGCTAATATTGCGAAAGAACGGCCTACAATCTTAGCGTAGGAAAGAACGAAGATATTGATCAAAGTCACTGTTTTCCTCCGATCGTTCCTATGGGAGCTATATGATATAGTTAGCCGATCTTTATCAAATTTGGCACAGTCATTAATAGATATATTAAACTGACAAATGTTAAATTTGAAAGCAATCGCGTCAAAAGTGTCGAAGTTATTGACAAAAGTCACTGTTTTCGAAAGATCGTTCCTATGGGAGCTATATGATATAGTAACCCGATCTTGATCAAACTTGGCATAGTCGTTTATAATCTATAATTAACTCACCAATATTAAATTTCACGACAATAGCTAAGAAAATAACGAAGTTATGAGAAAAGTCACTGTTCGTGACTTTGCCATTTGTATGGGAGCTATATGATATAGTGATCCGATCCGACTGAATCCGAGATATACAACGCCTGCAGTATATACAAGCCTACATGCAAAATTTCAACTCTGTAGCTCTTACGGTCTAGGAGAAGTTTGCGTTGATCCAGACGGACGGACGGACGGACGGACGGACGGACGGACATGGCTATTTGAACTCGTCTCGTCGTGCTGATCAAGAATATATATACTTTATACGGTCGGAGATGCTTCTTTCTATGCGTTGCACACTTTTGACCAAAATTAATATACCCTTTTTGCAAGGGTATAATGAACTGGCGAGGCAAGCGAGACTTAAAAATGTGCCATCTCCCAATAATCCCCAGATGTTATATGAAAATGCTAAAAATCGGCCTAAAAGAAGGCACTGAGACCAGAGAAACAGTTAAAAGATCCCTTGCTGATCAACCATTGCATATTCAACAGAAAATTCTACCGCCCCCTACTGAGGAGGAAAAGAAATTGGAATCCGTACTAACTGATGACCAATTATTGGCTGCAGGCATCAAAAATATAGAAACTCTTCTAACTGAGCAAATGGGGCTAAACATCATTGATCTCTCTTTTGATTTTGATGACAATGACGTCCCTCCATCAGGTTACAAATCCTACACCTATGCTGCTTAATAATGACAACCTTAATCTTGCCAAAATATGGGCAGAAAGTTCTAATGACCCAAATTGCAAATGCAAAGAAGCTAGCAAAAGCAAAGATGGGCAGCTGCAAAACGATAAAATCAACAAGACAAAAAACAGGTACAAATCGTAGCCGCAAAAACTAGAAAAACTTTCTCTTTCACAGGCAAGACTGTTACATAATCCTTTGCTTGGCTCTGAATGTAAATTTGATGCAAATTACAAAGGGTCTGAGGAAGATTCTATTACTCTTCGACGATCTTACAGATACTATGCGCGCAGCCGCCTGAAGATGTCGCATTCTTATGAGTCCCACACGGCTGACTCCAGGCGAAAGCGCTCACACCTGCCCATCTTGCTGGCCACTGGTCTTATTACGCTATTAACCTCTTGGCCCCCTGATCTGATCTCCAATGAGGGAACAGATGACGACTGGTCTAATCTTGCTGGCCCATTTAATTTTGGCCAATTTTGAATATTTTTGTGTTGTTATAACCTAAAATGAACTGAGTGCTCAAACATAAAATCATATAAAAGATCGCATCAAAACCCCATAAAACCAAACAAGTGAACAATTTTAATAAAAATTTTTTTTTAAATATGTGTTTTATTATATGTATGTAAATGTCATATATGTTAATGTTTTAATCGTAAAATTTTATCCATGTCTACATTTATGTAAGAGGCTGGCAAGCGAAAAAATGTTTCACTTGGGTATGTATTAGTGTATATACATACACCTAAGTTCTCTCTCAGCCCTTTTATACATAACACATATACACACACACACAATGGAAGGCGGTACAACTTCCAATGCCTTGACAAGTGCTCCCCCAGCACATATGTAGCTGCGAACCGCCTATAAAGACTAGTGCCACACACGCACGCAAAGAAAATGCTTGCTCCCCTTTACCAATTGGAACGATTAAATCTGTGGAAATCTCTCCCAATTTTGGACAATGCTCTGCGAATAAAATGGAATGCAAGCCGTTACTTCCAAACTTTTTTAAAACCGATTTGCTCTAGCTCCCTCATTACGCAATATACTGATGAAGAGTCTAGTTCGTGTTCGTCTAATTTTAAAATGCCAAATGCTGATCTTTCTCCTGCTGCCTATGGCCAACACATGATTTGACTGTAATGGAAAGCAACCATAAAACTAATCTGCCACCTATGGAGATTGGTGAGGAAAATGATGAGCTGCTGCCTATCAATCGAAACGAGAACCGGAATATTACACAAAAGGCCAATGGGTCCAAATTCCACAACAGGCACTATAACAATACATACACTATACAACAGCGCCCCACTCGATCTTAATAGTACTCTGTTAAACAAACAGCCCAATAAGCTTTTTTTTATTTTATAATAAAAATAGAATAAAAGAAAACTAAACAAAAAATAAAGAAACAAAAAATGAACAAAAAAAAACAAAATTATAATAAAAAAAAAACTTATTGGTCGGTTTAGATTGGGAATCGAACCAGGGATATTCCCTAAGACACATCACGAAGCGAGCACTCTATCGGTACAGCCACCGAGGTACATACAAAGCTGATGCCAATATTTCTTGATATTCTTTCCACAGGGGCATATCCTATTCGCATTGACGCTGTTTTGTCAAAAATTAAACATTTTTGGTCGAGCGAGCTGTTGAATGCAATGTTGTACAACTTCACGTCACACACACACTACGAAGCCTGAGCATGTACAGACAAGTGTACACATACATAGACAGAACGAAATCACAAGCGACATAGGCCCTGCCTTCGTCGTTCTGTAGTCTGTGCCATGGCAAAATAAGTGTAAGGTAGTCTACTCGGCTGCCAAACTAGCATTTGTATAATTGTATGAGTGCGTTTGCTTTGACAAGCAAACGTGCACTGGCAAAAGAGCTAGTAAACCCGAAGTCAAAGGCAGCCGAGTAGACTACTTACGAAAGCACTCGTTTTGCCATGGTCTGTGCTAGACTGAAATTTTTTCGTAGCTGCTTGGCCCTCTCCCCACTTTACGCTCTCATTGAGAGTACGAGCGTTCGGGTTTTCCCGAAGTTCTCTGGGGTTTCATGACTAGGCTAGCGTTTGCAATCAAAAAATCATGAGTGGTCCCATCTATGTGTTCTATGGTTAGTGCTCTTAGTTATCAAGATTTAAAAAATATATATGAAATTAGTCGCTTCCTCTCTGCGCTCTCCAAAAAAAAAAATAAAAAAATTCTCCGTCACATTTTATTTTGTCTTTCTACATATAATTATATATATTTTTTGTTTGTATACTATTTTTTTTTATTTTATAAAATAAAGCCACATTTGCTTTATATACGATTTAACTATATAATTATAATTATTATATATGTAATATTTCCATTTTGTCACCCCCCCGCCACCATCACACTCTGCTAGGAAGGCTTTGTTGTTTTTCGTCCTGTTTTTTCCCTAAATTTTTTTTTTATTTCAAATACATTATGCAAAAATAAAATAAAACAAAGAAAAAAAATTACAAAATGAAAATTATTAAGCAAAATTAGTTAATTACAAAAAAAAATTAAAAAATATTGCGTTTACTTTTCTTTCTTAATAAGGAAACGTTTAATTTTCCGTTCTATTTCTTATTTTTCTTTTGGTTTCATTTCTCGTATTTGTTTGTTTCTTTTTTTTTTTACCCATTATTAATATTTTTCCAGCCGTGAATAATATGTTTAAAATTTTTTATTTAATGTTAAGCCAAACCAGTAATTAACAAAACAAGCATTAACTACTTCTTGTTAATAGTTCTAAAAACTGAAACTGAAACAAACGATTCCCCCATAGTGTAAACGCGCGTGACGGAGAGAGAGAGATACAGAGCAGAGAGAGTGTGAGAGAATGATATGATACAGAGCTAAGAGAGAGAGTGAGACAGATTACAAATTATACTGATCACAGATCACAGATCATATCGTAACGTATCGTATCGTATCGTAACGCGTTGTATCTAATCGTTGTATCGTAACGGATCGGAATGCTTTACGGATCGAAACGGAGTTGTCGGATTGTCGTTTTGCGATATTGAATTTTCGTGTAATCGAAATTCAAAATCCGGCGCGATTAACCCTCAAAAACACAGAAAACAAAAAAAAATACAAAAATGAAAGCGACAACGTTGAGTTCCGTTGCGTATATCCAAAACAATTCACACATGCGCCTATGTTTTTTAAAATTATTAACTAATTATACACTTACATTTATAATAATAATAAACAACAAAAAATACATGTATTTAAAAAGTAAATGAACAACAAACAGGAATCGCCAAAATTCTGTGTTTTCATTGTTTGTGTAAAAGAGAATGAGAAACGAAGAAAGAAGAAAGAAAGTTAAAACTAACTAAAGCTAAAGCCTAATGCTAAACTTGTGTGAAGTAAACGACACCCAAACTTGAACCCAATCCTCCAATCAGAGCACTTTTTGCTATCACTGTCACTATTATGGATTAAACATACACATAAATACATTATTAGTAAATATATTTGACACCCACGGGTACTATCTACAAACAATAAATACATAGAATTTTATGTTAATATTGTGTATGGCAATTTTAGTTTATAAACAACAAAAACAAAACAAAAAAACACAAATGTTATGGAAATTAAAAACTATTTAACGAAATTGCTCTAAGAGAAAACGAGATGGAAGATGAATTAATCTAAACACACTCTAAAAAATGGCCCGGATTTGCAGCTATTGTAACAAGAAATGATCTTATATACATATTTGATTTAGCAATTTCGCTTCACTTTATATATTGTATGTATTTGTATGTATGTATAAATATATGTTTTGAGATAAAATGTAGAGAGAGTGAGTGAGAGAGAGAGCTAGATAGCTCGATAGATATCGATTCATACAATCAAAAATGAAACTTACTTTTTGCAGTTGATCAATCAAATGACATACTCTACAACTAAACTAAAAACTAAACTAAAACTAAACTAAAAAATAAAACAAAAACTGAAGCTGAAGTCTAAGCGCATAAAAACAAAGAGCGTCAACAAGTAGCATTTTTAGGAAAACAAAAAAATTACCATCAATATCCAAGTAGTCACTGAAACAGAAATTAAACTTAATCTAAACTAAAATCAAGGATGAAATAATGTATTAGAAAAAAAAAACAAAAACAAACAAAAACTTGTGCATGTGACCATTTTATTTGTACAGATGATTATCTATAAATCGTGTTATCCATCGAGCACCACCTTCAGTGGATCGATTAGTAGTTTATTATATATACACATATAAATATATATATATATATACATATTAAGTTTCAAAGAAATAATTAATACATTATTAAATAAATTAGGAATTTAATAAAGGCATAAATAAATTATGTAAAAATCATAAATTTGTGGTCAAGAAGCAGCAGCAGCAGCAGCAACTAATCTTGAATGCATACCAAAAATTTTGCAAGTCATTTTTGAATTGAATTTTATTACTTACAGCTGTGTTTAAAAAATAGGAATGAAATTTAAAATTCATACAACGTAAAGCCATTTTTCCCATTATCGGACCTTGAAATTTGACATAATTCCAAATGTTTTGTAGAACTTTATTAAAAGCAAACAAAATAGCACGGAAAAACTCGGTGGTTGATCATCTCTTCAACTTTTTTCAATAATTTTTGACAAACTGAGAGTACTGAGAAATTCCTAGTGCGTTTGTCTGATCTTATCGCCTCAATGGCATACTAATGGCTCATTATTTTAAGCATCAAAGGATCTACTCAAATGAAAAGTATTATGAAACAGATTAAATTGAATTCGGAATAGCTTTGACTACGTTTTGAAGATTTTTTTTTATGGTTTAAGTAGACATTTTGATTCTATTTACGGCACTTAAAAGAAACATACTAATAATTTAAAAAAAAAAAATTCAAATATTATAACAGATACAGTCGACTCCCTCAATAATTCCAATTGTTACTCGGCACTCGGTAATAGGAACATGTTTAAGAATAAACATCGTGTTCATCTGAAGCGCTTCACAATCAGATGCACTAAAGAAATATAATACAACTGTACTTTGGCACAAACAACTAACCTAGCATATGACTAGAATTACAATCAGCCACACGCGTTGTGGGAAAAAACTTGTAATTGTAAACTAACCCCAAACGACAAAACGGAGATGTCAAGTGGCCGACACCGTGCCCAAATAATAATAATTTTCAACCCCGAATACGTGGGTGTGAGTCGTACTAAAATAAGATCTCCTTAAGAACAAATTGTTATTTGCTAGAGCCTAAGATTTCTATATTTCCTCCGTACTTTATAAATAAAATCAGTTCATATTTTGAATTCAACGAATGAAGATTGGGTTATTTCCTTCTCTCCGGGAATCCTATTCATTTTGGTCCTTCGAGCCGGATGGATCATGTTTGGTCCTTCGATAAAAAAGAACTCTGTAGTTTTCCCCCAGTGGTAAGAGACTCAGAGGTCAATCAGCTCCTTAAAGTCTGAATTCTTATGATAAGATCAGCTAAAGGTAGCAAATAAATAACTCTTGTTTTCCCCACAAGTGGTAAGAGACAGAGTATAAAATTAAAGAAAATATTATTGCTTAATAAATTAAAAATGCGTGCGTCTGAATTTAAAGGCAGTTTAGCTAGTGGAGCAACTGAGTATCTTCAGCGGCGGGAGAGTTTTTACCGATCTAAAGGCAGTTTGGCTAGTGGAGCAACTGTAGTAATTTCGGCAGTGTGTATGTACACTAATATGTTGCAAAACGCTGTATGTAGTTGCAAGTAGGCAACAAAGATCAGCAGCAGAGCAATGAAACAGTTGCAATTAGCCAACAAAGGACAGCAGAAGAGCAATGAAATATATGCAAAGAGGCAACACGTTAGCAGAAGAGCAACAACATAGTTTCAGAGACGAAAAGGATGGTGCCAGGTGGCCGCAGGAGCAGATCGGAGAGGCGAGCGAGTTCGAACGAGTTTAAGGAGAGGCGAGCGGAGGCAAAGCATGGTTTTCTAACAATTTAAAGGTCGCTTAAATAAAAAACTAATTACATACTACACAAATAAATTCAAAACGCCCATTTTGGCTGCCCTTCGCAGAATGTTTAAGAATGAACATCGTGTTCATCTGAAGCGGCTTCACCAAATCAGATGCACTAAAGAAAATATAATACAACTGTACTTTGGCACAAACAACTAACCTAGCATATGATAGAATTACAATCAGCCACACGCGTTGTGGAAAAACACTGTAATTGTAAATAACCCAAACGATCACAACGGCAGGATGTCAAGTGGCCGACACCGTGCCAAATAATAATAATTTTTTCAACCCCCGAATACGTGGGTGTGAGTCGTACTAAAATAAGATCTCCTTAAGAACAATTGTTATTTGCTAGAGCCTAAGATTTCCTATATAACTCCGTACTTTTGTAAATAAAATCAGTTCATATTTTGAATTCAACGAATGAAGATTGGGTTATTTTCCTTCTCTCTGGGAATCGGATTGCTAGAAGCGGTAATTCGAACTCATATAGTCAAACAGTCGACAATTTAAATTTTATCAGGATAATTTGCAAATAATTATGGATTATGAAGAACCATCAATGGTACTAGTAGTTGACATCAACGGAGTGAGTTTTTCTGACCATGTTCAAGTGGATGAAGATGTTGCTGTCTCAGGATCATTAACCAATGGTGAAATTTTGCAACGATCAAGATGAAGATAAAGATGATACATCAAAACATTTGAAAGAGATGTCGGTTAAGATAGCAAGAGCCTTATTCATAACTTATAAAAACTTTGTCAACAAAACGTAATGAAAACACCATATCAGGCACTATAAAATTTTTATAATTCTGAGCAACTGCTCAGAAAAAACTTCTTCAAAGCAAATCCGTTCATAATTAATGAATATGTTAAACATTAGCAGTTAATTTTCTCCTAAAAATTTTAAACCACTTATTACACTAAACGTTAAGTCGTAAATTTTAAGAGTCCCTAGAATTTCCAATTAAAGAGAGTCGAATGTACTTATAGACAGATTTTTATTTTCATACCTTTGCTAATGCCATGTTATATAAGTTTTTCATCAAATTTAATTATTGTCCAAGTCTGGATAGATTTTAAATATAGTTAACAACAAAAATACTATATATAGAAATATTTTCTTTTCATTAAGTTTTTTAGTCCCAAGTCAACTACAATCCTATTTTTTTGAACACAGCTGTAAATATTGGTAACTCTATTCCGATAAATACTTTTTCATAGTTAAAATTTTTTGTTTTTAGCAGTCTAGAATTTTTTAAAACTTTTTTCTTCTTAAAAATCTGTAAATTCATCATAGTTGAGTTTTTAACTGAATCTTAGAGCTTTAGAATTTTATTCATTTGCTATTAATACTTTAGTTGAAAACAATTTTTTTAAAAAGGAATAAAAGTAATTTTGATATGTACATTAAAGGGAATAATGTTTTCCATACTTAAAATTCTGAATAAGAATTGTTTGTTGGCAATTTTAAGTTTTTGTGTACTAACAAATCATTCATTATTCATGGCAACAATTATCGACCGGACAAGGGTTTTTTTTTTTTAGGCGTGAAGATTATTTTGTTAGTTTTTTTTTTTTAGTAAAAAGGAATAAATAGTTAATGCTTTGGTTTATTTAGTTGACTTTTTGCAGTGCGTTCTCTCTTATGTTTTTCAAAACCACGTGTATTGCGTTTCACATGGTCCATGAAGACAACATCACCATTGATGCCGGATCAAATAATGCAAAAGATACGTGAAGTCCTTGATCAGAACAATTGTGACTATGAGCAGCGTGAAAGGTAAGTAATGAGGGACAAAAGTAAATGAAAGATATACGAAAATATCCTCTTTTATGTAGATTTGTACTTTGGTGCGTTCATGGTGACCCGAATACAGACTCACTTGTGCAATGGGAAAATAGAAGTCTGTAAATTGCCACGACTTTCTTTGAATGGAGTGCGCTTTAAGCGAATCTCCGGTAAGTGAGAGGCAGAGGGATTTTAAAAGAGAAAGAGAACATTTAATGATGAATCCATTTTGTTTTTAGGCACCAGCATTGGCTTCAAGAACATTGCGTCCCGCATTGCTTTTGACCTACGGCTGTGACTTAACCAAACAAACAACGAGGGAAGCACCGATGCCGCCACTGACACTGTCGCTGATACCACTCAAGCTGATACCATATCTACTGCCGACACAAATGGCCAGAAGCAGCTCAAAGCTGTCTGAGCTATCACTATTATGCCGCTCATTAACCAGTCAGCAGGGATCTCAAAGGCGTAAGAAGAGCAGATTGTCAACCGGTGTCAATGATGATCAAAAGAAATCACGATCGTTATTATCAGCTTTTCATATGTACTCGCTATTCAGCTCCAAGGAGAATGTGAAGTCACGCGAGGTGCTGCCATGCGATCCGGCTTCCCCACAAACTGTTGATATGCAGCAACAGTTGCCGGCCAGTAAACCATCAGCAAGAGAGCTACCACCACCACCACCTCTCTATGTTGATCTAAATCCGAAAAATGCCATTTTTGCAGGAGGAAGGCGACGGCGCTGGTCCACCCATCCAACATAAGGCAATGAGCACGGCAAAAAAGGATAAAAGTGGCAGCGACAGTGATGGAGGCGGTGGCAACCGATTAAAAAGAAACATCAAACATACCGGTAGCCTAATTGTGCGTAAATTTCGAGCCTCACGACATGGAGGAGGAGATGCAGGCAAAAAGGATGCTAGATCTACCATACAAACGAGTCGGCCGGCCCCAGTGGCAATGCCATGGATAACGATAACGAGAAACCAAACACCACACAGAATACAACAAACACCAATGCTACGCACCACAACTCTCTAATTATAATGGAACATGGACATAGCATTGCAAAAAAACAGAAAGCAAAAATTTAATAATTATATATATATATAATAATTATAGGGATCGTAGAATGGGGGGAGATTGGGGTTGGGTTGGTTGGTGGTACGGGAACCGATTAGTTGGTGGGGAGGGGTGGTTGCTCATATATGTATATGTATGTACATGGATAACGCGCCTGGATGCCCAAAAGCACAGACAACTGACAGACAGAATCTCAAGTAAAAGAAAATTTTGCTTAATTGCTAGCATCTCTAAAAACGTTGAATATACACACACATCTACACCACATACATACATACGAACATATACATATATATATATATAAATAGATTGATCGCTCGGATCGATCAATCAGATGAACTTCTCTATCTACCAATATGTTCACGCATGCACAAACAACAACAAAATGGCACCCACAACACTCTTCAACCAAAACGCACAGACAGACAAACAAACAAACATACATACAGACAAACATACATTATACATATTTTGATAGGAACATAGACATAATCCCTACTATATATACTGCCCTAAAAGATCGAACCCCAGGTTTGTTCATTCAGTCAGTATATTGACAGAGATGATTTTGGAATGCAAGAAAAAAATAAACCCTTTAAACACACAAAATTCAAATTCATTTAATAATAACGATAATAAGAAATAATAAATTATAATAATAATAATAAATATTGTAGCGTGCGCTAGTTTAAACTTTCAAATTTTTAAACTTAACGTCTTTACGCGCCACTTTGCCAATAGCGATCAATCAATAAATAAAAATATTGGTATCGCTCGATCGATAAACGCATAATAGGGGATAGCGATAAATGATTATCGTTTTTTCTTGAGGTGGCAACGCTCTTTTTTTTTTGCTAGGCTTCATTTTCATTTTTAATTTTGAGGAGAAAAGTGTGTAAAAAGAAAAAAACTGTAGTCCAAATCTTTGGTTATAAATCATAGCAGGTATGTAGGTTAACTAAAATTTTTGCCTCGCCGCCATCTGCATCTTACTCTATATCCTAGATTGGAAACCTTACTTTTTCTGGCCAATATTCGTGATAGCTTTCGTTTGGGAAGATTATTTTCTGGAAAACCGGCGAGTTTTCAAATACCCATTTCTGGTGCCGGAGCACGTGCATCCGAAGTTCGGTTGTCGTTGCCTTCTGGAATTGGCATTCGGACTTTGAAAAGACACCGCCAACTAAACACCGGCAGTGCCACAACGTTTGTAAGTTAAGGCTTACGGTGCGGCCAAAGTGTTCTTTTTCCCGAAAGGTGTCCTAACCTTCGGTTAACCGGATTTTTGTATGGCAAGGTTTTAAAGGCAGTGGCCTACCTAACCTTCTGACGTTGCTGACCCAGACAAAGTTTGTCTTTAGCCAACCTCGAAAAGCTCCTACAAATTTTTTTTGAAATTAACCTCGTTTTGGAACGGAATTTTAGGTCCCGATATCTTCATTTCTGATCTTATTTTTAAATTTTAATTCCTAATCAAGTTAAACAAAAAAAAAAAAAAAAGAAAGAGAATGTAAATAAGTCCAATATTGAATAAATTAAAAGTCTCGTTAAGGTTATATTAATAATTCAAGTCGCGAGTAACGTAAAACAGAGTAAATGTAAAGCAAGTGAGTGAACGGAGTTTAATGGTGGTCATAAAGCGCGAAGGAGAAATCATCATATAAACACCTCTCCCACAGTGCATCGATGGAAGGCCTTTCAGCGAATAAACTATGGGTAAGTGCCTAGTGTATTAAGTAGTATCATTCGGCGACCTTCAACCAAGTTTTTGCGAACTATGGAGATGGTAGTCAATTGATACTCTGACTTGATGATGTAATTTCTGTTTCAGCGTTTTTGCGATCAACCAGATAGTTAAAATAAAAAAAAATAAAATTGATTTCCGTAAATAATGTTTGACTTGAAGAGCAATCAAAAGCAATGAGTGAATTTGTGCGACTTGAAAATTTAAAATAACTTTAAAGAATTTAAAAAACAAAAAAAAAAAAGATAAAGAAAACTTGAAAAAAGATGAATAATTACAAAAAAAAAAATGTTAACTGAATTCCTTTAATATCCTTCTATTTTTTTTTTTTATTCTATATCTTCTACAATAATTAATAATGTATAACTAGTAAGCTCTCTTTTATACTGCTAGTTTTAGTCCCTCTTATTCAATAGTTTAATTAACTTTGAGTTCCATTGTTTTGCAAGTCTGCAAGTTCAGAAATCTCAAAATGTTGAGTCATACTAGATCAGTTGTTTTAAATTAGTCTGTAAATATTTCTTTAAAATTTATTGTGTACAACAAGAAATGCTTCGATCTGAAATTAATGAATTGAATATGATTGCTTAAGCTTTATAATTAATTTCCTAGTGACATGGGTACATGAGTTGATATCTATCAGTTTTTTTTTGGGATCTTTACAAATGCAATAAAGATTCATGGTTGGGAGGGTATAGAGCTGATAAGGTCCATCTACATCTTGACCTCAGTAACCGCTAGCTTGTGAACAAAAGAATACACCTTCATTTCTTTCGCCTTTTTTATTAACATGAATTCACTGCTGTTTTCGTAAGTATTTTCTGACAGTCCTTCTATTTTCATTTAAAGTTAGTTTCAGTAGAGATCCTAATAAAAATTAAATTTTATAATTAAAGGTAGAGATTCAGCAAACAACCCCCCACCCCGCAAGAGCTACGGAACCAGAGGATCTCGATCTGCTGCAATTCACCTACCGCCTTCTTTTTGGTTATCGATAGCTTTATCATCGCTGTGATAGGAGAACCGATTTTATAAAATTCATGGCGCGCACGAGAAACCGAATAGGAAGGTTACATAAATTTTTGGCGCCCAACACGTGGGGCAGGATAAAAGCATACTCAACTCCTTGACAATATTAGATATAGACAAGAGTTATTTAAGTTAAGCATGTGGTTATTTTGACAGCAGACCACCTTAGAAGTATGTAGTTCTACCCTAAGTGATATAAAGTGTTGAGTTCAAGTATATCAGGAAAGTCTTAAGATCAAAACATGAGGTTTCAAATTTTTCGTCGATTTTGTTAGACTATATTATGGTTTAACTTACGCGGATAAATGAACCTGCACGGTTTAAGTCTGCTTGGCGAAGCCGATGGTTCTGTTAGGAATATTCAGCGCAAAGTTAAAGCAAGAATGAATGTAAACAAGAATTTCAATTCTCTGTATCACAAATTGCTCGTTTAGTTAAGGTCCTCGATAATTAGCACTCGTTTAGTAAGTCGTTCAAACTTTCTTAGCAATTTAGATTATTGTATATTGGATGTTTCGATATTAGTACTGATTGGATTTAAGATCATGTTACGACAGCTGAACGTCTAAAGAAATCGAAGAGAAACACGAACATATTGTTTTATAGTAAGACTTGGATGATTTAATAATCTGGTGTCTGGATCTTGGTATACAGATAGTATAGCCTTGCCGATCAGAATATTCAAAAGGCCAGAGCCTGACTAAAAGAAACAATTTTGTAGATGCAATAGCCCAAAAACAAAATAATAAAGTTACCATATTCTTTAAGTTCATTTAAGCTAGTTACGATTTCAAATCAGTACCAGTCATGTCACGCTTAGGAAGATAATTTAAAAGAAAAGAATGACTCTAGTTCAACATAGTCCCCCAAATACGGACACTCCAGCAGGAGACATATGCAAAATTTGTTCCTTGGTTTTGGACAACACGCAAACATGTTTCTGTACTCCCTGTAAACACTTTTTCATAAATCCTGTTTGGAAGCTCTCCTAGAAAAGGAAAAAGCATTGCCAATTTGTGAGAGTGAGATAAATGTGTCTAGTATAAAGCTCGTAGTAGGCAACTGTTCACAAAGCGAAGGGAAAACATTTGTCAATTGGCACCCATGCACTTCTCGAGCATGGACTCGTAATTTTACAAAAACACTAAGTAAGTCTCTCAGGAGCAGTAGCAGGAAACAGGTTCTCTGAGCGAGCAGTCTAGTATTACAGTTATGCCGTAAAGCACCCAGCATCATATGCTTAGTGACCAGGTGCACAGTCATGTATATAGCACACCAGGAAAACGCCTGGCAACTATTGCGCTTCGAAGACATCCATGCCCCTGTAATTATGCAGTCGGAAGTAGCAGACTTTAAATATGCTGGTAGGTAAATACTCGTCTCTAAAGCTCTGAGAGATCGATCTCATATGGCGGTACTTACGGACAATTATGTCATAGTGAATTTAGAACAGATATAATTTATCGTAGATAAGGTACTCCATCTGCCGTTACCAGATAAAGTTGAATTCTAATGGTGCCAGCGAGAAGTCCCATGACACGTGTCTTATACCTCGATTTCTGATACACGCTTCGCCCTTCGGCCTACAACGGTTTTAATAAAGTGACAAAAATTTGCACATTAGTAATGCAAAAAGGCATTTTATAGTTTATCTCAGACCGGATCTACGGAAGTCTAGGAGAAAGCATCACTCGAAACGCTAATTATATGAGTTAAAGAGGCGCGAACAGGTAGCGATAATTCTTGACACACGTTGATTTTACTATGAGAGGCGGTGTCGCAAACAGAGATCATTATGAAATTAGTGTTATTATTAGCAAGGAGAAAAAGGTACCAGCGAGAGATAAGGTCATATAGGATGAATGATCATGTTGTACAGCAAGTCCCTCGAATAGATACCAGGGAACATTTTGGCGGAGCGAAGTATGTTTGCTTCTCAGCTATTCGTCTGGAGTGTCCGTCAGCATGAGTGTGGGACATATAGTGACTAACTTCGATCAGTGCATATTTATGCAGCATATAGAATATTTTATTTCGTTGCAAATAGATATTAGTCCTATCAAATAGCAGTGGAGGTGAATCCTTTGTTAGTTTTTCGCATGAGGTAGCTTCGTTTAGTATTGACAGTCGTATAACGTTATGAGAGAGGAATCATGGAAATTTCTTATCAAAAAGTACTTGTTGCGCTAGTATTATATTCATGTATAAGTTATCCTATATTTAATTATACTCCTTGGTTTTTTTGGCTAATCACATCAAATACGGTATCACCATTCGATAGAGTAATGAGTGTCTATCATGATATAATTAGGAATCACAGCAGTAGGCGTCAGCCTCATAGTAATAGTAATTCTTTCTAGACACGAAAAGGAATTGCTCAGCAGACAAGTTTTATCTGAGAAATATCAAGACAGGGAACCGACGATAGAAATACAATTAGATATCTAGCAGACGAGGAATTATGAAGTTTGCGCTAGAGTCAGTGGGATAGTTCGTTGTTGCCTTGACCATTGTCGACGTTAGAGCGGTTTCAGCTGTGCACGCGTCGACACCTGGCAAATACTTGTCTAGAGGAAACGTCCACAATTTCATTTAATTGTTATCGGATTGCGCGAACATGCACGGCCATGTATTATCAGCACCTCAAAACTTCACAAAAGTTGGAACACATTGTTTGAAAGAACAAAGATCAAACGTACTAAAAGACGAAGTCTGGCAAATATACCCACTAAGTAGATTGTTGGACTCATAATCCCTGAGCGTTCAAATTAACCTTTGTACGTAGATAATACAGGGAAAGAAATTATCAATCTTGACGAGAGACACTATGTCCTATTGTTACGTTCACACGTCTTAGTTCTAAGGAGAGGTCTATGTTATACAGCATAAGGACAATCTCAGAGGAGAGCTCTGGTGATGCATATTCCTAACAGAACCATAACGAAGTTTCTTTAGATAACGACAACGCATAAAAACGAGGAATATTGACAGAACGTCGCTAGTCTTACGTGTCACAGAGATAGGTTTGATTCCAGGTGAGCCAGACTATTAACCATGTAATTAATAGGCTCGGATTTAAGCACAAACAGAATTAAAACATGACTGCCAAACCAAATTTAAAAAACTTAAAGGTATCTAAGTGCGCACAGCGGATCTGGAAATTGGCATGGCAAAATGTAGATTGGTAAAGCTTTTCACGTGAAGTTAATACGTACGACTGAAGTCACGCATTTGTATAAGCACACTGTTTGTAAGATTTATTGATATCTCAATACATTATCATTGTATAGAAAACTATTAATATTAGGTAGGCATGGTTCTGCCGATGTTAGAAGAATTTATATCGACACTGTCTTGCCCTCAACTGTCTATATAATAATTCTTGTTAGTATCTAATTACTGAGTTATACGAGAATTGGTGTTCTAGAGTAAATGAAGTCTATGATTGATCTTGCAGACCCCATCAGTGTGTTCTGTGGCGACTCATAATACATCTTTTAACGTTAGTTCTAACCTAATTCACGTATCAGCTTGAAGCGGCGGTCTATAGCACATCTGGTGTTCCGCAATGCAAGTGACTACATGTATAAGTGACGTATCGATCTATAATAATACGATCATCGATTATCTTGAGATCATTGGCGTCAAGTACAGCCAAGAGCGGACCGGTTGAGAAAACAACGTTTTATTAACGCGTATTTCGTCCAAGCGCGATTGAAAATATAGATAAAATGAGCACAAAGGGCGGGTTTTTTTAGGGTAGAAATTGAGTCATAATGATTCGAGCACTGCAGAATCGAGGGAGTCTTCCATCGATACCAGGGCTGTTCTAGTAAGCTGCTTGTGACGCGCTCGCGTTGAGGGGCGATTGCGATGTTTGGCGATAAATGCCCACATACAATTGTGCGTAAACTTAGAGCTAATATTTATAGTACTGTTCACTCTAAAAGTCTTAATGCAGTCTAACCATTTTAAGGATGCTTGATACTACCTCTTTGTCTACAAAGCTATAATATGAACAGTATTTGTATACGAAACAGGTCAAAAATATATATACCTTATTACTTGAATACAACAAGGAGATTGAACTTGACTTTATAAGTGATAATGCCTATAATAGACAAGATAGAGGACGATAACGGAAGCATTCGCAAAGCGCTCGTTACTGCACTTACATTGCATTCCACCCAGGAGAGCGTTATATTTCAATGCGAGTTAGACTGTTCGGCGTGGATTTGGTAATTATCCCACATCTGACCTCCTACTATGAGTCCGTCTAATGGATGAAGCTAATGTTTTCTTTCCTGGCTTGATCCTTCGCCAGGGTAAGGTATGTGTATTTGCCATTTAAGAATGAATCTGTAGTATAAGATTAGCGAGAGTGATTTCTACATCTTCATCATTTCGATGTCTAGCCAGTAATCATCTGCGAGAGCAATTATTTACGGAAAGACTTAAAATACTGTGCCATCTAACATATGAGAAGAAGTTCAGATAATTTCTGAGTTAGTTCAACAGCTAACATAATAAATGTTTATTTGGAATTGTTAGAATATGACAAGTACAGGATGTCGCACCGATTCCGTTCAATAGATTGAGTTATGATTAAAAAATTGGCCACAACATACATTTAAAAGAATGATTTACAGACTAATTTAAACAACTGATACTCTATAGGGATATATGACTGCACAACATTAATCTTAGAGGATATTTCTTCCGGAGTTACCGGTGTAATCTGCGTGTATTCTATATGCACACACGGAATGCATGCCGATAGTTACACTATCACTATAATATGGCGCAATATATAGGTATATCTGATGGGTGCCTAACAAAAGTAACCAGTTTAATTGTAATATAGGACTAAGAAAGCTCCTTAACCTTCTAGTATATACAGTTTTATTGAATAGATCTATTAATCTTTTGCGGTGCTCTATTCCTACAAAACCCGGACTTTAATAAGAAATTTTTCTTACATTGTGATCCAGCGATATGGTTATTGGCGCTTTACTTGTCCAATTATCAGACGCAGGAAGAGAAGCCTATTGTATTATGTCTAAATAAGTTAAGTTCGTGCTCAACGCAATTATAGTGTTACAGAACTGCGAATGTTTAGGTCCGTTTTATTACGGCTTAGGAAATATTTAGGTGTTATTTGGAATTGCAAGAATTTGAAAGTAGTTACTGTATCACTCTAGTTTTAAATTGTGCTAATGCGTCAACAAAATTGTTTCTCGGGAGATTAGCTCGATGGGATTTTTCGCTTACAAAATTAAGTTTATATTGTTCGCATAGAAAAGGAAAGAACACTTGATTCCTGACGCGTTATCAAGATTGCCCAACCTTTCGATAGAGGCGATAGAATGGGTCCGATTAGATCTGGACTCTGAGGCATTTTTGGAACGAAGTTAATGTATCTGAAGAGAAAAATCACTGAAATCCAGACAAATTTCGCCAGATTATAATATAATTGTATATAAACTATTTGTTATTTCGATACCGAACATGCCAAATGGGAGATTCTTATCAAGAGAAGCTTTTATTGAAACTATGGGTGCCGGATAACTCAGAGTTGGATAGTTCTAAAAACAAGCTCACGAATCGCCATCACCTCTTCACATTCAGTAGAGAAAACTGTGATAAGAGTACGTAGAACTCTTTTTGGCCTGGTATGGTAAACAGGATGTGCGGGATCCATAATTTCGTCAATGTGACAGGAGTTCCAAAAGCACCAAATTATACGTCTCAGACCACTCTATGTTTGACAGCATATTCCAACTGTAGAAACCTTTTCAACGTCTGTATACTTCGATTACTTGGTCCTTTACCTTCTCTCGTAGCAAAAATGGATTTGTCGGTTTATTAATTGTTCTTTTGTACCATTTTTCAGTAAAATCATTTGGTTTACAACCTCTGTAAAAATTTCGCACGGATGGATATAAAAGTAATTTTTGTTAAAAAGATATTTGTTCCATTGTTTTTGGAGTATCTTTGTGTGTAATAGTAAATCAAATCCGTTTTAGTGTAATAAATGGTGTTGTATTTAAATTTTTCACGGATCATGCCTAGTAAGCAAATTCGTTTCAAATTCTCTATCTCTTACGGATATATCAAACCTAGGCATAAATACTACTTGAACCTAGTTTGAATTGACTCTTAACTAAGTCACGCGCTATTCATTAATATTTCTCCAGCCAAAGCAGACGCAGCTGTAGCGTGTGGGAATAAGTTCTCTGTTAGCTGGGATCCGTATCGTATTTTTAATTAAATAGTGATCAACGCTTTGGGATCAACATTTTAAGAGTATTATCTTTGCGCATTAGCGTATCCTCGTTGATCAATCTTTAGGTTTTGCTCACCTTTAAAGCTTTGTTCGATATCTAGGTCAGGGTTCTTTCGTAAGATCAGATTATAAAATTCGTCATAAAAGAACGCGATTGAAATTAACAAGAAGTTGTATATACATTCAATGTAGCCCCAATATCACCACAAGAGCCTAGAGCTAAATCAATACAGTTGACTACCCTATGTCCACTCTCAGGTTTTCTAGCAAAAACTGGTTCCGGTAAGGTCGCTCGAGTATGATATCTAGCTTACATCCAGACAATGTAGATATGAAGCAAGCATCAAACATTACACGAACAGACAAAGTTTTAATTTGCGCTGAAAAAGGCCCTTCTGAACCAATTCGATGTAGCCAACAGACTCATGTGGGAAGGAATATTCGTCTAGTTAAGTCTCATTGTTCTCTTGATTTAGAATGTTAAGGCCAACGCCAATGTGTCTGGCTTTATTTCAGCAACCACAAGAAAACTCTGGTTCTGACGTCTCACTTAAGCACGTTTACATTCTAACACTTGTCTTTCTTAACAAAACAGTCTTACTCGAACTGAGAACTATTAGCCCCTAAGATATATCATTAAAATGATTCGATTATCTAAAAAAATAAGGAAACATGCTCGGAAACGAGAGACTTGCTTTTTATTATTTATATTTTTTGCAATATTTGTGAAAATTATATTAGCTAGTAGTCTCTTTTCTTTAGATTGTTTAAGTTTATGGTTATAATCTATGTTTAACTCTTGAACTTAGGCAATCTAAGGAAATATAATTTAAAAAAGAAATTAAGATTGCAACTTGACATGAATCAGATGCGACGTCAAAAATTTCACGACGTTGTCTAATACAAAACGAGGTATTAATTTTCAAAAGAATTTGTAGGACTTTCGATGTTGGCTAGACAAACTTGTCTGGGTTCAGCAACGTTCAAGGTTAGGTAGGCCATATGGCCCTTTAACCTTGCCATAAATAACAATATCGATTTTAACCGAAGGGGTTAGGAACACAACCCTATTCGGGAAAAGAGACACTTTGGCCGCACCGTTAAGCCCTACTTACAACGTTGTGGCCTGCCGTGTTTAGTTGGCGTGTCTTTTCAAAGTCCGAAGCTCATTCCAGAAGGCACGACAACCGAAACTTCGATGCACGTTGCATCCGGCACCAGAAATGGGTTATTTGAAACTCGCCGGTTTTTATCCAGAAAATAATCTTCCCAAACCGAAGTATCAGAATTATTGGCCAGAAAAAGTAGGTTTCCAATCTAGATATAGAGTAGATCAGATGGCGTGCGAGGCAACAATTTTAGTTTAACCTACATACTGAGTATATTATAACAAAGATTTGGACTACAGTTTTTTCTTTTACAACACTCTTTTCTCCTAAAATTAAAAAATGAATGAACTAGCAAAAAAGAAGAGCGTTGCCACCTGCAAGAGATAGATCTTTAATCGCTATCTCCTCTACCTTATCCGTTTTATTCGATCGGCGAATTAACCAATATTTTATATATTGATGATCGCTAATTTGGCAAAGTGGCGCGTAAAGGACGTTAAAGTTTAATTTGAGAAGTAGTTTAAAAA
>NW_025814079.1:0-110672 GCF_018902025.1 Drosophila willistoni | reverse complement strand
CGGGGTTCATATGTCACATCAACACAAAGACGAACTAGATACGCAACGTCAACGTGAAGATGTAAAACTCCGATGGAGTGAGGAAGAAGCGTGGATGATGGCGAGAAAGGAGGTGGAGCTCGAAGCAAGTGGTAATTTAAGATTTCCTAATAAGAAGCTAGCGGAAGTATTTACTCACCGTAGCTCCGAAGCAATTAAATGTTTTCGGAAGAGGGGTGAATATAAGGCAAAACTGGAGCAGATAAGAGGGCAATCTACTCCCACCCCAGAAGCGTTGGACTCAATTACCTCACAGCGTCGACCTAGTTTACTCGAGCGAAACCACCAAGTATCATCGTCGGAAGCGCAACCAATCAATCCATCAGAATAACAGTCGAACTGGGAAATCATGGGGATACTACAGGGCTATCGCCCCGTAGAATGTAGTCCCCGGTGGAGAGCCCAGGTCTTGTCAACTATCGTAGATAGGGCGCAGACCGTAGGGAAGGAAACCACTCTCCAATGCTTATCCAACTATCTCCTGGAAGTATTTCCATTACCAAACGAACCACACACCATCGGTCGAAACAATTTGCGAAGACCTCGAACTAGGAGACAGTTAAGACAACAAGAATACGCACAGGTTCAGCGTCGTTGGGATAAGAATACTGGGAGATGCATTAAATCCTTGCTTGATGGAACAGATGAGTCGGTTATGCCAAACCAAGAGATAATGGAACCCTATTGGAAACAAGTAATGACGAATCCCAGCACATGCTCTTGCATAACACAAGATTCCCTATGGAACATTCGCTTGAGACGGTTTGGTCAGCGATAACGCCACGCGACCTGCGGGAAAATAAATTAAAGTTGTCAAGTGCTCCGGGTCCTGACGGTATCACTCCAAGAACAGCCAGGACCCTTAGGCATTATGCTACGCATAATGAACCTGATTCTCTGGTGCGGCAAAATACCATTCTCTACCCGACTGGCCAGAACTATCTTCATTCCGAAGACTGTGACGGCAAATCGACCGCAAGACTTTCGTCCAATAACAGTCCCCTCGGTTTTGGTCAGGCAATTAAACGCTGTTCTGGCTTCTCGATTGGCTTCTAAAGTCAACTGGGATCCAAAGCAGCGCGGTTTCCTACCTACCGATGGGTATGCTGATAATGCGACTTTGGTTGATCTCATTTTGCGGGAGCACCATAAACGGTGGAAGTCATGTTACCTTGCGACGGTGGATGTCAGCAAGGCTTTTGACTCAGTATCACACCAGGCCATTATCAAGACTTTACAGGCCTATGGTGCTCCAACAAACTTTGTAAGCTTTATAGAAGAACAGTATAAAGGCGGTGATAATACCGTGCGCGGGGCGTTAAGCAAGGTAACCCTCTGTCTCCACTATTATTTAATCTTATCATTGATAGATTACTTAGGTCCTACGCCAGAAAGATTGGTGCCAAAGTCGGAAATACCATGACAAGCGCGGCAGCGTTCGCGGATGATCTGGTGCTATTTGCGGAAACTCCGATGGGGCTTCAAACATTGTTGGATACCACGGTAGGCTTCCTAGCCTCCGTGGGACTCTCCCTTAATGCTGATAAGTGCTTCACTGTCAGTATAAAGGGGCAAGCCAAGAAGAAGTGTACTGTCGTAGAACGACAGAGCTTTTGTGTAAAGGAGCGCGAGTGTCCTTCATTGAAGCGTACTGAAGAGTGAAAGTAGGTATCCGGTTCACTGCGGATGGGCGGGCTCGGTATAGTCCAGCAGACGACCTCGGTCCGAAGCTGTTAAGATTAACAAGAGCCCCTCTGAAACCACAACAGAAGTTATTTGCACTTAGGACTGTCCTTATCCCACAACTCTATCACCAACTAACACTTGGGAGTGTGATGATAGGTTAAATCGAGTTTCATTCCGTTACACTCAACTGGAGAGGAATCTGGAGTGGTCAGTCGGTAAAACGATTGATTGCAAAAGATCTCCTCATCGCTGAAGATACCAAACTCATCAGCGTCAGAGCAGTAAATGGCGGAGTGACGTCTTTTAAATATTTCATGTATTGTGCTGGGTATACTCGAAGCTAGATGTACTAACCTCTAGTTTCTCTATACTTTTGCCTGCTACCTTGGCATTACATCTAAAAAGGTACAAACATCGCATTGTCAAAAAGAGGTGGTTTTAGTACGTAGGCGCTGTGGGACTTCATTGTCCCGATGATGCAGCGAATCGTGCATACGAGATTGTCCAGTAGTTGGTTGCTCGTATCTTTAGAAGATTTCCTTCCTCGGCGATCAAAAAAAAAAAAAAATAGCCAAATGCCTCGTCATCTAATTAGTGACGCGCATGAATGGATTAACGAGATTCCTACTGTCCCTATCTACTATCTAGCGAAACCACAGCCAAGGGAACGGGCTTGGAATAATTAGCGGGGAAAGAAGACCCTTTTGAGCTTGGGTTTTGATTGCAAGCTTCTTGATCAAAGTATCACGAGTTTGTTATATAATCGCAAACAAATTCTTTAATGAGAGAGTGCGTTTATGTATTTTTAATTTGAAATATTTGGTATAACTCCAATTACTCAGGTATGATCCAATTCAAGGACATTGCCAGGTAGGGAGTTTGACTGGGGCGGTACATCTCTCAAATAATAACGGAGGTGTCCCAAGGCCAGCTCAGTGCGGACAGAAACCACACATAGAGCAAAAGGGCAAATGCTGACTTGATCTCGGTGTTCAGTACACACAGGGACAGCAAAAGCTCGGCCTATCGATCCTTTTGGTTTAAAGAGTTTTTAACAAGAGGTGTCAGAAAAGTTACCATAGGGATAACTGGCTTGTGGCGGCCAAGCGTTCATAGCGACGTCGCTTTTTGATCCTTCGATGTCGGCTCTTCCTATCATTGTGAAGCAAAATTCACCAAGCGTTGGATTGTTCACCCATGCAAGGGAACGTGAGCTGGGTTTAGACCGTCGTGAGACAGGTTAGTTTTACCCTACTAATGACAAAACGTTGTTGCGACAGCATTCCTGCGTAGTACGAGAGGAACCGCAGGTACGGACCAATAACAACGGCACAATACTTGTTCGAGCGAACAGTGGTATGACGCTACGTCCGTTGGATTATGCCTGAACGCCTCTAAGGTCGTATCCGTGCTGGACTGCAATGATAAATAAGGGGCAATTTGCATTGTATGGCTTCTAAACCATTAAAAGTTTATTTTATAAACGACAATGGATGTGATGCCAATGTTATTTGTAACATAGTAAATTGGGAGGATCTTCGATCACCTGATGCCGCGCTAGTTACTTATTAAAACATTATTTAATACAATGACAAAGCCTAGAATCAATTGTAAACGACTTTTGTAACAGGCAAGGTGTTGTAAGTGGTTGAGCAGCTGCCATACTGCGATCCACTGAAGCTTATCCTTTGCTTGATGATTCGATTTTTTTTAAATTGCTGATGTACTATTATAATATGGGAGAGTATTTCATATAATAATAAGTTCATTTCTATCTTCTATTTTTTAGGTAGCCAAATGTATCGTCATTTCTTTAGTGACGCAATGAATTTACTTTAAGAGATTCCTGCTCTTCATATTTTAATGTGTGAAAAAAAATGTTATAAATTAAACACTTCCTTCACTCACGGGTTAAAAAAATGAATTTTTATTTATAAAGTCACTTTTATTACAATACAGTATGTTTTAATTATAACTGAAAGATGCTGACTTTGGTGAGCGAATTCGGCGGAGTTTAAGCGAAGTTACCGGTTGGTTTGTACTTAGGCTCAAGACTGATTTGCTATGGTTCAATTATGTTGGATGAAGGCTTGGGTAATCGACGTCGTCGCAGGCGGCGGCGTTGGCTGAGTCCAATAGTCCACTTTAAGTGCGTGGGACCATTCTTTGTTTACACAAGTATTCAGGACCATTCTTTGTTTATTGCCGAAATTTGTAGCGTGATTCTGCGTATGCACCGAACCCGACACCATTCTTCTAGGGCCTGGGAAAATGGGGTGCAGGCTTATTGTTTATCCTAGCGATCGGACTGTTACTTGAGATTGGCGATCATGCGACAAATGGGCATGTGACGATTGAGTGGGGTTGACCAATGGGTATTGCTTGTCATCACAAGCATGATGATGAAATAGGGTCGGCCAATGGGCATGCGGTTAATGGGCATGTGTTGACGGACTTGGGTTTATTGCTTCTATGTTATGGTATGAGTTGTGATAGAAGTGCTTAACTCCTCCCCTTTAAGTGCGGACGTCCTCGGTCGCAACAACATATTGGACAGGCCCGATTGAGACTTCCATTGGTGGACCATGGTTGCCTGTTCCGTGGCTGCAGTATTTTTTTATGATGCAATATGTTATCATCGCAGCTGCTAGAAGAGTTAGAATAATCCAGTTTGATGAAGACATAATCAAGTTGTTTCTTTGGATACGCTCCAGATTATTAGTATTATTGATGTGTAACTCCTTGATCATTTCCAGCGATAGCTTTTCACCTCTCTGCTGCTTTTTTGATAGTAATTGTAACAGCGGTGGTTGAACCTTGGCTTCAAAGCGTGTCTTCACAATATACCAGGAGTCTTCTATAATGACTGTCGCGTTTTCCGCTTGGATTATGAAGGTGCCTTCTAGGGTGATGTTTTCTCCATTGATGCTGATGTCCCCTTGGACTTGGTTCAGCAGCAAGGTACCGGGCATTATTTCGAATGAGATTTTACGTGCTGGTTGTTGATGACCTTACATTGGGGATTCCTTCTTTGCAAGTAGGCTCCTATACATTTACTGTTTTCTAAATTAGTCAGATCTTCCAGTTTACAAATTGTCTTACCATTATGAATTTTACAATTACTCTTATTGGTTAACCCGAAGTATTTCTTGTTACATTTCATGATGTTTTCATAGTCTATTTCTTCTATAAATTTTTGATATTTAATTGGTATTGCTAGGATTTGTTTACAAATTTCATTGATTACTCTGGGAAGGTTAACAATATAAAGGAGTGATTTACCATCTGAGGCTACGCTGACCTCAGCAAACTCTATTAATTCTTCAATGTTTATAAATGTTAAACTTTCTTCTTTAATTGTTTCGATGAAATCTATTTCGGTAGAGGATAATATTAGTGAATTTACTGTATTGGCCTTGGCCCAATCGATTGCATAGATAATATTTGTTATTTCTTCTCTTAGGAGACTCAATTTAAATTCGGTTATTTCAATTTCTTTTGACTTATTGTTAGATTCGGGTTTACCTCTAATTAATATGGTATTAGTTATTTTAATTAAATCGTTTATCTTACTCTCTATTAGATTATTAATTACGACCTGCTGATTATTGTTTACCAATTGTTCATTGATCTTATTTACCACAATCATATGATCTTCGTGATCAGGTGTGCCCGCTAACCATTTCCACGCCGTGCCAAGTATATCAAGCGATCTTTTGTTTCTAAACTGCATCGGCTGAAGCCTCCTCAGTTCATTCTGTATCCGCGTTATCTCATAGGCCAAAAAAGGCTGATACGGACTTAGGTTTGTCGAATTTTTGACGACTTCTTTTAAAACGGATATGGACATTTGATATTTTTCTAGTTCGATGACATGGACGATTTTAAAGGTTCCATTCTGGCGCGCGGCTAACCCAGTTTAATATGGTTGTGTGACCCCAGCAAAGTGGTAACATAAGCAATCTGTCGGAAGAGGATGTTTATCAATATTTCAAGTGGTTTTTATGAACTATGATGACCTGACCTGGTTTTAATTTTGGTATTAAGATCTTCGGCTACTAATTCTTTTTTGTATCTAGACGTTAGTTTCGAACCTAATCGTTTATTAATCCTAACGTAGATGATTTCACCTGGATCGTAAATTTTTATGGGTTTTTTTGTTTTGTTATGATACCCTAGGTCTTTGTTTTGTTTCCTTAAGATGTTTTCTGAAATCTTTTCCCTTTCGAGTGCTAATTTTTCTGGTGTATGGATTAAATTTGTTGCGAAAAATGCTTCTATTGGCTTTTTATTTGTTGTACTGTGGATTGTTTTATTGTTTTCATCTACAGCCTTGAATATCAAATCCTCAAATTCCATTTCGGGGTGCTCTAACTTCAAGCATCTCATTATTGGAATGGAATCTTTCTATTTGGCCGTTGCTGGATGAAGTATAAGGTGGGGTAGTGTGGACTTGTATCCCTAACTGATTATTTAAAAGAAATTTTATTGATGCAGAATTTAAAGCCTTTTCGTTATCCATTACCACGGTTTTCGTCATACCGAAGGCTATCAATAACTCACGTAAGGGCACTTTAAGATGTTCTGCTGCTTTTGAGTTTACGAGTTTAACTTGCGCATACTTAGAAAATTTGTCTATGGCTGTGAAAATTATCTTATTTTGGGTGGAATATAAATCTATATGGATTATTTCGCCTGGATATGTCGGAATAGGGGTTGGTTGTATTTCTTGATTCGGAGGATGTCTTTGATACTTCGAGAGTTTACATGTTTGGCAAGAGTTTACTATTGCTTCTACTTTTTTCTTCATACCTGGGAAAAAATACTCAGATAAAATTTGCTTTTTATTTTCGATGGAATTTCTATGTGCTCTAAGGTGTTCTTTAATTATGATTTCTTGTTCTTGGGTTTGATCATGGACATCTACAGTTTGGATTTGGGTGAATCTTGCCTTGTAATTCCTAAAATGCTCCGGAAAAATTTGTTAAATTTTACCCATGATACTTTCGGAAGTGAAAATACCATTTACTATCCTCGGATCCATTTTTATACCCTTGCAAAAAGGGTATATTAATTTGGTCAGAAGTGTGCAACGCATAGAAGGAAGCATTTCTGACATATAAGTATATATATTCTTGATCAGCACGACGAGACGAGTTCAAATAGCCATGTCCGTCCGTCCGTCCGTCCGTCCGTCCGTCCGTCCGTCCGTCTGTCCGTCCGTCTGGATCAACGCAAACTCCTCCTAGACCGTAAGAGCTACAGAGCTGAAATTTTGCATGTAGCTTGTATATACTGCAGGCGTTGTATATCTCGGATTCAGCCGGATCGGATCACTATATCATATAGCTCCCATACAAATGACAAAGTCACGAACAGTGACTTTTATCAATAACTTCGTTATTTTCTGAGCTATTGTCATAAAATATTGGTGAGTTAATTGCACATATAAACGACTGTGCCAAATTTGATCGAGATCGGGTGACTATATCATATAGCTCCCATAGGAACGATCTTTCGAAAACAGTGACTTTTGTCATAACTTCGTTACTTTTGACGCGATTGTTTTCAATTAAACATTTGTTAGTTTAATATATCTGTTAATGACTGTGCTAAATTTGATAAGATCGGTTACTATATCATATAGCTCCCATACGAACGATCGGTGGAAACAGTGACTTTGATAATATCTTAGTTTTTTCCTATGCTAAGATTGTAGGCCGTTCTTTCGCAACATTAACCTTTTTAGCTAGAGCGTTTTTCCATTTTGATGGCTATAGGTAAGGAAAGAGTTACCATAAAAGTTGCAAGGGTATACAAACTTTGACGCGGTCGAAGTTAGCCCGGCCCTCTGGTTTCTTTTAAAATAGTTACAAGATCGTTTTCGGAATAATTACTTCTCACTATTGTGTGTCTGTGGTATGTGGGGAATGGTATTTCGAAGGTGGTGGATTCGTTATCACCAGTGAGGATAAACAATTGGTTTTTAAAGACATTGATGGGTACTTCCATTGCTGGAATAAGTTCATGCCCTGAGCTTTCATCACTGTAGACTGTAGCTGACGTACTACTAGCATTTATGTTAGTAGGGTTTCTAGAGAGTGCGTCTGCTACGACATTTGAGCTACCCGGTTTATATTTCAACTCGTAGTTGTATTCCTCCAGGTAACTTTTCCATTTCTTCAGCTTTATGTTGTTAATTTTTGGGCTGAGAGCATAAGTGAGAGTCTGGTGGTCGGTGTAAATGATCACCTTGGATTTGCCGTATACATACATTCTTAGCTTATCCAATGCCCATACTATTGCTGAATATTATTATGTCGTCGATGTAGACGTAACAGATCTTTCCAATGAGATCTCTCAAAATATCATCGAGAGCTCTTTGGAATATTGATGGGGAATTCTTTAGGCCGAAGGGGAGTCTCGTGAACTCACGGCGAATGCCGTTTTTTCAATATCAGATTCCTTAAGGGAAATCTGATGAAATCCGCTCTTTAGATCAAGAACAGAGAAATACTTATTGTTGCCCAAGTGCGCAACCATTTCTCCGATTTCGGGGATAGGATACCTATCCGAAACTTTAACTGCATTGAGCTTTCTATAATCTATGACCATCCTATATTGCTTATTCCCAAGGCTGTCACTCTTTTTAGGGACTATCCACACAGGGGAATTATAGAGCGACCGTGAGGGTCGTATTATACCATCTCGTAATAATTCTTGTAGCTGGTCTTCTACTACTTCTCTTAGAGAGGCTGGATATGGGTAATGCTTGGTGTAGACTGGAGTGTCTGTTGTCGTTCGGATTTCACCTTGGACATTAGTAGCATAAGTCAATTTTTTATTTGGGTCCGCGAATAGCGATTTGTACTCCTCTTGGAGCGCCTTTAATCCCAATTTCTGCTGATTAGTGAGCTCATCTGATTTGAGGGTATGGACCTGATGGGCTCGCATCTGCTTTACTTTAACAACATGAGAGTTGTTGACGTATAGTAGATCTTTCCCTACATCAATGATAGCGTTTAACTCTCTTAGTGAGTCATTACCTAGAATTCCGTGGAACGGATTCAGATTAGGTAATAGGAAGAATGTTATTGGTTTATTGGGTTCGTTAAATAAACCCAAATGGATATGGCTGGTTATTAAAATGCGACCGCTTACGGTGTTCGCGTAAAACTTGTGTTCATTCGTTTTGATATTTTTTGCTATTTCTGGTTGGACATAGTTCTTGTTCGAGCCGGTATCTATTAAGAAGTTGTATGAGGTTCCGTCTTTGTCCCGGACAACAAAGTACGGCAAAGAGGAACACTTTAACCTAAAAAATTAACGGTGTCCTCGATTTGTGGTTGTTGAGGCTCCTGTGATTGTGGTCTGGTTTCCTCTTTGTTCTGTGGGACTAACTCTGAGTTGTCACCTTGTGAGGTAAAATATTCCTCCTGCTGTTGATATTGTTGAAGCTCAGAATATGGGACTAATTCAAAAGGGTCTTCGTGGCCCTGATAAGCAGCCTGATAATCGGACATATCGGAGTAATGCTCTTCTTGAGGCGGTATGGTGATATATTGTTCACCTGACGGACCGGTTTCGATATGGAATTGCCTCTGCACTTTATTGGGAAAATTTGCGGTGGACTGGTTGACTCTCTTGAGATCAAATTGTTGTGGTAAATTAACATTCGGTTTATTCATGTAGTTAACTTTTTTGGTTAAAATAGAGCCGTCGACATCCATTGGAGTTGGTGCCGGCTGAGGTTTCGGGGCAAATGGCCTCGGTGGTGCGTTGAAAAATACGGGGTTATTAGATTGAGGGAATCTATTTTAAGGAATGAACACGTTTTGCATGGGTTTCTGATTATAATAGTTGTTATTGTTGTTGTAAGGTTTTGGTGGAATTGCTGGTATGAACGATCGTTGAGGTTGCACGTTAATTTTAGCATACTGTGGGAGTTTTGGTCCTACAGGTGGACGAGTGTCACGATGGCCGATAATGTTTCTAGCCCTCTTATTATCCAACATATTGCACAATTGCAATGCATGCCTCAGATCTTTGGGTTCAGCTAAGCTCATTCTGTCCGAGAGATCTCCGTTCAGACCTCTGATGAAGGTATCTAGAGCCCTATCTCTGACCTGTTTAGCCATGGCTTCCATAGTCTCGGGAGAATAACCCATCGTTTCGATTTGGTCTAGTATTAGCGACATCTGTTGGTGAACTGCGAAGTAGAAGTCATGAATGGAGGTGCCCTTCTGGGTCATGGTAAACAGCTGATATTCTAAAGTGCTTAAATCTCGTCTGTCCGTGTACTCAGATAACAAACACTGCGAGATTGCGCCCCAATGTAATGCGGTGCGATAGACTTTCAACAATGTATTGGCATGGCCTGTGATTTTTCCTCGAATGGTCATAAGAATTGCATAGTATTTGGGTGTTCCCTGAATGGGGGCATACAATTCCATCAATTGTGTGGCGGTAGTAAACCATGTTGAGAAATCTTCACGGCTACCTGAGAATTTGTCAAGATTCTTTACGATGTCTGGCACTTTATCTAGTTCATGCCAATCATCCTGAACGCCAGCTGTCTGGTCCCTAAAGGGTATATGTCCTGACTGAGAATGATTTAATTGTTTCACTATTTCCTGTAACTGAGACGACAAAATTGTCTGGATAGCTACATCTAGTCCCTGAATTGACAGTGCTTCGATTCTATTTGCGGTTGATGCACTTGAGGTGGATGCTGTCTGGGAATCAGAACCTGCTGCATGAATACCACCCTGCTGAAGGACTGCGGCTTTAACCCAGTTGTCTTTAGTCATTTTGGAAATGGATTTTTTTTTAATTAGGGTTAATTCAAGGTGTTACGGTATCGCGAATACGAAAAATATAATCGCGAAAATTAAATTTTTTGTTTATATTGATAAAAATTAATTCAAGGTGTTACGGTATCGCGAATACGAAAAATATAATCCGCGAAAATTAAATTTTTTGCTTATATTGATAAAAATATAGCGGTATGTCCGCTAATCTTGTATTGATAAAAATATAGCGGTATGTCCGCTAATCTTGGATTGATAGAAATATAGCGGTATGTCCGCTAATCTTGGATGGAAATGGCTTGTGGTATTATACAAAATTTTCAATATTATGTGGTTATCTTTTATAAAAATATTTTTTTCAAAATTTTAAAATTATTTTCTCTTTTTTTTTTTAATATTACTTATTAATTTTATTCTTATCTTTTCATTATTTTCTTTTTCTTTTTTGAATATTACTTATTATTATTTTCTTTCTTAATTTTTCATTATTTTCTTTTTCTTTTTCGAGTGGGGAAAAAATTTAATGAAGGATTTTATATAAAAAAAAATGTTTTGCTTCTTGATATTGATTCACAAAAATTTTTTCACCCACTGTGTTTTCACAATAAAAATTTTATTTTGGTTTTCTTTTGCTTAAATTTATTTCACTTAACTTACATTAATGCTATCATCCTCGGTGCTTTTTACTGATCGGTTTGTAGGAGGTCTCGCTTTTCCAACGTTGAAGTTACTAACGCTCCTGGGCAAACACTTTTGGGTTTTCAGTTTTCCTCCGAACTGGTCTTAGAGGAATTCACAGCGATTAAAATGACCCTGTCTGATTCGTGGTATAGTTCGATATAGTGTTTTTGTTTCACTGACTCTAAAGGCCTTTAACGCGTTTTTTGGTCACGAATCACTGGTATCTTTCACTAACTCACGATCACGTTGTATTTAGCAGGGTCCCTGCTCGGGCGCCAATTAAACACTTCCTTCACTCACGGGTTAAAAAAATGAATTTTTATTTATAAAGTCATTTTTATTACAATACAGTATGTTTTAATTATAACTGAAAGATGCTGACTTTGGTGAGCGAATTCGGCGGAGTTTAAGCGAAGTTACCGGTTGGTTTGTACTTAGGCTCAAGACTGATTTGCTATGGTTCAATTATGTTGGATGAAGGCTTGGGTAATCGACGTCGTCGCAGGCGGCGGCGTTGGCTGAGTCCAATAGTCCACTTTAAGTGCGTGGGACCATTCTTTGTTTACACAAGTGTTCAGGACCATTCTTTGTTTATTGCCGAAATTTGTGGCGTGATTCGGCGTATGCACCGAACCCGACACCATTCTTCTAGGGCCTGGGAAAATGGGGTGCAGTCTTATTGTTTATCCTAGCGATCGGACTGTTACTTGAGATTGGCGATCATGCGACAAATGGGCATGTGACGATTGAGTGGGGTTGACCAATGGGTATTGCTTGTGATGATGAAATAGGGTCGGCCAATGGGCATGCGGTTAATGGGCATGTGTTGACGGACTTGGGTTTATTGCTTCTATGTTATGGTATGAGTTGTGATAGAAGTGCTTAACTTATATATGTATATAACTTAAAAGAACGAAAACGGCGGTTCCAACTGTGTTCGTCATAATGTAGTCAAATGAATCGTCATTTATTTAGTGACGCAAAATATATACTTAAAGAGATTCCTACTCTTCATATTGAAAGGTGGAAAAATAATGTTATATGTATGGTAGTACAAACAATAGGGGTTTGTCACTTATTAATTGTTCGTTGCTTTATTTATTTGATCTGATCGCTTTGCATTATGCTTACGAACTGCCTCTCTGCTCGCAGACAGAGCAGTTAGAGAGTTAGATATTCAAAAAATAAAGAGAGCATCTTCGCTTGCAAGGCAGAGCGAGAGACGCTTTATGAAATCAGAGAGTGAGGAATCAATATCAATAGTTATAACGGTGCTTAAACAGTGGTTGCAATACCACTGTTTTTTATGCTTTGGACACTGGGCCTACTACAACTCGGCCGTCCTGACTTTAAGATTGTCCTCAATCTCTGCTTTACTTTATTATTCTGACGAACTTTGTCATGTAACGTTAACATAAATTTACAATTTGATTATATTCTTATTCTATAGTGAAATATTTACAATTTAATTATATTCTTAAACCTAGTACCGATGTATATATATATATAATTTGCTAAGCATTTTCCACTATTTACTTTTTTATCCAATGTCTAATATTCTGAGCATTCCAGACGCCTTGATAAGGATTGCGCGATAACTGAAATCCATCCACATCTTTTATTAAAAACCTGTCATTTTTTAAAATTTTTGCTATTATATACGGCTTTTTATTTTTCGGTATTAACTTCCTCGTTATTCCTGCGGTACTATCAAAATTTTTAACCATTATATAATCACCCTCTTTATATTCCGGTGTAACTTTCTTTTTATTATTATAGTATTTTTCATTATCGGCCTGAGCTAACCGTTGATTTAATTCTGCCTGTTCACGCCACCGGGTGAACAGCAGAGAGTGAGGGGTAGGGTTTTTTCCAAAACCGAATTCGGTCATACTGAGGAGGGTGACGAAGGGTTCTCCTATAAGTCGCCATATTCAATCCAGTACGAGCATCTAACCCGAACACCCGTTCTTTCATTGCTTTCGATAATATACCTTTTTTCAACCCGAAACATTCTCGTGTGTGTCGGGACATCTAACATGTAACATAAATAGAAATAAGCCAGAATTAATCTTAAACGAAGTTCTCGCGCGTTTTAATTGCATTACTCACTCACCAGACCCCTGCAGAAATTGGCACCCGCCAACCACTTGCGTCTTATTTGGATCCTTCCGCCCCTCCACGAACACTGCCTGTTTTCTAATATTTTCTATATTTCTGTCACTGACTTCGTCTAATTTTGTCACTTCGTCTAACTTTTCTTTCAAATCTCACTAACCTCTCCTTTTTGTGCTAAACCAAAAAGCATCTCAGCAGGCAATTTTTTGATGCTACGATGTTGTGTATTGTTTAAAGAAAATTCGACTTTTTCAATGACCACATCCCATTACAAACCATTCTCAGGTTCAGTGAGTTTTGCAATCATAGGTCCTAGACTTCTATTAATCCTTTCCACTTGTCCATTTGCTTGTGGCGATCCCGTAGCTATTTTTATATGTTTTATATTCGCGTCTTTCATGAAATTTTCAAATTCTCCAGGTGTAAAACAAATGCCTCGATCCGATATTATACATTTCGGTCTACTATATGATCGAAAATAATCTCCTAATGCTTTAATGACCTCTTTAGTGTTTGTAGTTCTCGTGGTGTATAATCTAACAAATTTCGTAAACGCATCTACAACAACTAAAATATGCTTCTTTGATCTTCCTGAATCTACCGGTCCATAATGATCAATGTGAACTGAATCAAAGGGCTTATTTCCTTTCGGTATACTATGCAAAAGACCATCTCCTTTTCCTGTTTTCGGTGAATACGCTATACATTTCAAACAATTTCTTATATGTTTTGTTGTCTTCTCCTTTATATTTGGAAACCAGTATCCTCTTCCTATTGCTTCTATCATTTTGTCCCTGCCAATATGCCCTAATTCGTCATGATATTTATATAATACATGCTCTTCCATATCTTCCGGTACATAAAATACAACCCTTCTATCATTTGTTTTCCTATATAATATACCATTCCGCATTTCGTACAGTTTGTGTTACCTTTCTTCTAAATATTTTTTTATACTCTGAATCTTTTCATCTTTTGATTGGCAAATAACTAAATTTGTTTTAAAACTATTAGCTTCTGTGATCATAATGTTTGTGCACCTACTCAACGCATCTACATGTTGCATTTGTTTGCCAGATCTATGCACTAGCTCGTAACAGTATTCCTATAATTCTAACGCCCATCTAGCAATTCTTGGATTAAGCTCTACTTTATTTAAAGTCAAAGTCAACGAATTACAATCCGTTAGTATTCTAAAACGTTTTCCTTGGACATAAATTCTAAACCTGCGTACCGCATATATTATTGCTAGTGTTTCTAGCTCAAAATTGTGGTATTTCGCCTCAGTCACTGTAATGCGTTTGGAAAAATAAGAAATTGGGTGTAGCCGCTTATCCTCTTTTCTTTGAAGCAGAACTGCTCCAAACCCTAAAGCACTGGCATCACAGTGTAATTCAGTTTCATCGTTAGGATTATAGATAGCCAATACAGGAGCTTTAATCAATTTCTTTTTTAAATTTAAAAAACAATTCAACTCATTTTCCCCAAATTCAAACTGTTTATCCTTCTTTAATAAATCATACAACGGCTTGGCTTCTATTGAAAAATCTTTAATGAATCTCCTAAAATAGGAACACAAGCCTAAAAAGCTGTGAACTGCTTGCGTCTTGTCTGGCACTGGATAATTTTTTATTGCTTCTAAACCCTTTTCGTCCGCCTGTATTCCCTCTTCTGTGATTAAATATCCTAAATATTTTACACTAGCTTGCATAAACTCGCATTTGTCCATTCTAAGCTCTAATTTGTTCCGCACTAATCTCTGGAATACTTCTTTTAACGTTTCTAAATGTTCCTCAATATTTTTGCTGGCAATCATTATATCATCCATATATACAAATATTTTGTTTTCCCTAATCATGTCATCAAAAATGCTGTTTATAAACCGTTGAAACACATGCGGTGCATTTTTTAATCCCATTGGCATCCTAAGAAATTCATACTGGCCTAATGGTATTACAAACGATGTAAATTTAACCGACTCCTTGTCCATGAACACATGAAAATATCCATTTTTTAAATCCAATTTTGTGAATACTTTCTTTTGTGCTAAACGATCTAATAGATCGTCTATTAATGGTAATGGATAGTTATCTTTAGCCATACTTTTGTTCAATTTTCTAAAGTCTATACATAGCCGCAAATCTCCTGTTTTCTTTTTGACCAAAACTATCGGCGATGCATATGCTGAATTACTGGGTTGTATAATCCCTTCTTGTAAATAATCATCTATTAATATCTATAATTTCTCTTTTTCCGTATATGATATCCTTCTAGGTGAACAACTAAAGGGTTTCGTATTTTCAAGAGTTATCTTCATTTCACATTTAAAATCTGGGTTCTCTGGTCTGTTCGCCCAATATAGCATTGTTGAGTTTGGCGCTTAGGTTCGATGTTTTAGCGGGCCCACAAGAAAACACTCCACTTTTCACGTGATACTTCATTTATTTCTTCCACGTGTATTTCTTATGCTAATGGGGTGTGTATGGTGTGTGTGCTGTATGCGAGTCGTTATTATGCGAGCCGCTATAAATTAATCGCCCTTACTCGCGGTTGTAACCAAACTGTTCTGTCCGCCGCTTAGTAACAAGCATAGAACCTAACATGTAAGCTTAAAGCGCAAGATGCACGTAGGCTGGCGCTTAAGAATAAGTATGAGAATGAAAGAGAATGAGTGATATGGGTTAACCCATTGGTGGCTGCGTCGGGTCTGCTGGGCAGTTAGCGAATTTCGGCGGCAATATTCCCCCCCAAGTAAAGCGTCTCTCTTCAGGGGGTTGCTTTGCTCCAAAACAGCCGACGTCTAATACAGCTACTTTAGCCACGGGCCGTTGAAGAGTCCCGTTAGCAGTTCTGATGATCACTCGACGCACCTGGTTGTCTTTGGCCAGGATTGTTTGCTCGACTATACCTTTTGGCCATCTATTTCGGGGCAGAGCCTCGTCCAATATTACAACGACGTCTCCAGCTGCTATTGGTGGTCTCTTCGTAAACCATTTTCCTCGCCTGGCTAAATCTGGAACGTATTCGCGTACCCATCGTCGCCAGAATTGATCGGCGAATTCTTGTACAGCTTGCCACATGGGCTGTACGGTATGTGTGGTTTCGAAGACTGGTTTATAGCCGCTTGCTGATCCTAGTAGTAGATGGTTAGGGGTGATAGCCTCGTTTTGCTGTCCAGAGAGACAAAAGTAAGCGGTCTGGAATTTAGGATGAATTCCACTTCCCAGAGTGCGCTTTGTAGGCCCTCACTGGTGAATTTTCTCGCTGGGCAGATTGCGTAGAGTACAGTCTTGACGGAACGAACAAGTCGCTCCCATGCTCCCCCCATATGAGGAGCGGCTGGTGGATTAAATTTCCATTTGATGTCATCGAACGCCGGTTGCACGGCGTTGAAGTTGATCGTCTGCGCTTTGTCACAGATAATCTTTTCAGCAGCTTTGAAGTTAGTGCCATTGTCGCTGTAAATTTCTCTCGGGGTCCCGCGCCGATTGATGAAGTTTCGGATGCACATTATGCACGATGCAGTGTCCAAAGAGCATGCCAGTTCTATATGCACTGCCCGTATGGTTAGGCAGGTGAAAATAACGCCCCATCTTTTTTCGCTTCGCCGTCCTACAGCAACCAAGAAGGGCCCGAAGTAGTCGATACCGACGTAAGTGAAGGGACGTTGGTAGGCAGCCAGCCTGGCGATGGGCAAGGGAGCCATTTGCGGTGGAACAGGCATGGCGCTCTCATTTTTACAGCGTTGGCAAGACTTCCGCATGCCTTTGTATAAGACTCGTAGACGTGGTATGTAAAACATGCCTCGAATCCTGTTAATACACGTCTCATGGGATGTGTGGTGCATTTTCTGATGATACCAGTTCACTATGAGCCGAGTAATGTGGTGCCCATATGGGAGCAGTATTTGGTTTTGGCCGTTTAGGTTTTCTGCTCGCCCTCGGGTACGTAGGAGCTGGTTTTCATCTAGAAAGATATTCAAACATATGAGTTTAGAATTTGTTTTTAAAGGTTTACCTCTCGTTAAGTTGCGAATTTCTGGGTTGAATTCAGATGACTGCGCATGCCGCAGTAGGAGTGTGCGTGCCTGCTGAATCATCTCGTAAGACACCTCTGTAGGTGGCGATGCCTTCTTTTGTTTCGCTTTCAGTTTCTCAATGTAGAGAATAAAGCTCGATATAGCCTGCGCCAGTCGGAAAAATATTCCGCGTTAAGTTTTAGCTCCATCGGCGAATTGTCGATGAAGAGTATGTTATGCCTGATTTCAGCATTGTTTGGTGGCCCCAAGTCATCGCATTTTGGCCACTCGTGTTGATCCTGCAGCAAATAGTCTGGACCGTGTAGCCAAGTTTTATATTTATTGGCGTTGTTTGTTTTAGTAGCAAGATCTGCAGGGTTAAGGTTGGTTGGAACCCAGATCCATTGGCTAACGTTTGTGAATTCCAGTATTTCGCCCACGCGGTGCATGACGAATTGCTGAAACTTTCGTGGATCCATACGGAGCCATTTGAGAACAGTCTTTGAGTCGGACCAATAACAACTCGAGTTAATTGACAAACTTGGATTGCGTTGGATTCGGTTACTCAGCTTTGCTCCGATAACTGCGGCCTGCAGTTCCATCCTTGGTATAGATAGTGGACTCAACGGTGCCACTTTCGCCTTGGAGGCCACGAAGCTGAGGTAGGTTCTTTCCCCCTGGCGTATCCGAAGGTAGCAGACTCCTGCGTATGCCAATTCGCTGGCGTCAACGAACGTGTGTAACTGGACATCATGGATTTGATCGCTGCTGTTGAAATAACATCTCGGGATGGTCAATCCGGCGATTGTTGTAAGGATCCGTTTCCATCGTATCCATTCGGGTAACAATGCGTCGGGCAAACCAGTATCCCAACCAATGCCGCTTCTCCAGACTTCTTGCAGTAGGATTTTCAGCTCTATTGTAAAGCATGAGATGAAGCCGAGTGGGTCGTACATTGACATAAGTACTTGCAAGAGCTCGCGTTTGGTTGGTGTTTTGTCACTGTCTAAAACGTTGCGCTTCAGCCTGGCGAACTTGCAGATGAATGTGAATACGTCGGAGTTCGGCATCCAATATAAGCCGAGTACCTTTTCTGTTGCGGTAATTTCGACAGCTTCGGGAAGTAGCGAATCGCTCTTTAGTATTCGTAGGACCTCCTTTGAGTTTGAAGACCAATGCGTATGTGGAAACCACCTGCTGCATGGATGTCTCCTGGTCCCGCTGTATATAAAATCATCCACGTAGTGGTAGTCCTTCATGGCTTGTGCTGCTTGAGGGTAATGTTGGCAGAATCGATCTGCATTTTTGTCACGAATAAAGTGTGCAATGCAGGGTGCGCAATTGATTCCGAAAGTAAGCGCTTCCATAACATAGACGTTAGGCTCTTGCCTCTCGGATTTGCTGTCGAACCACAGAAACCTTTGCGCATGGGTGTCTGCTGGTCTCACTCGGATCTGGTGGAACATCTCGGCGATATCGCCATAGATCGCCACTCGTCCCACTCGGAATGAGAGTAAGAGGTCAAACAGGGAGTTTAGGAGATCTGGACCACTCCAGATGTAGTCATTCAGGGCCTTGCCGCCGGATTGGGCGGTTGCGTCCCATACAAGCCGACCTTCTCTGGTTTATTTGATTTTTAGTTATGAAGGTTGGTAGATACCATGTCCGTCTGTTTGGTGCAGCTATTTCCTCCGGCGTCAGCATGCGAGCATAGCCCTTTTCGACGAGGTTTTCGATTTTCTTGGTGATTTGCTCCTTCAACTGTGGTTGTCGGGAAAATTGCTTTTGTAGGCATTTAAGCCGTTTTAGTGCGTTTGCGTAGCTATCAGGTAATAAAACTTCAGGGTCTTTCCACATTAGACCGACCTCGTACCTGCCGTTCTTCAAGGCGGTAGTAGATTCAAGTCTGGTTAGAGCTTGAGTTTCTTCTGGTGATGATAGCGGTTTTGCTGTGGTAGCGTCTAATGAGAACGCTTGTTTGATGATCTCATGCAGCTTGGCGTCTGCGTCTCGGCATCCACACATGTGAACGCTGACATTAGCTCTAGTGGCCCTTGATGGCGTGGAGATTTGTAGTGCCCATCCCAGTCGTGTCTTTGACGCTATTGGTTGGTGCCATGCCCCCTCTTTGATTTTAAGGGGTACGGCGAGGTTCCAGTTATTTGTGCCGATTAGGATGCTTGGGCGTGCGTTGGTGTATGATGCTATCGGTAGTCCCGCTAGGTGGGGGAATTCTTTGGCGAGAGCCCTTATGTCGATAGACTGTACAGGTAGATCCAGGGTATCTACACTGTGAACCTCTTCCAAGTAAAATTGATTGCCATTATGTGGATTGGTAACCGTAAGCGTGACACGTTCCGATGCATTTTCTTCACGTGTTGTATCGTTGGTCCATTTTAGGCACAGTGGATCTGGCACGCCTTTTAAGCCGAGTTGCTTAAAGACCTTGTTGTCGATGAGCGTTAGTGCCGATTCCTCATCTAGAAATGCAAAAGTGTTGGTGACTTTCGTTTGATTGATAATTTGTATTGGAATGACACGGAAATATGTTGAGCCAGACTCTCTGGATCGTTGGGTGTGCTTGCCCTCCGGCGTATGCACGTTGGTGACCATAGCTGGTCTGTTTGGGCTGCTGGATTTCGCAGCCTCTGGTATTGGCTGCATCTCTGGATCAATGGGTGATGTTTGCTTCGGCAGCCTCGTATGCCGCAAACCTTTTCACGTTGGCACTTTTGGTGATGACGGTTTAGGCATTGTTGGCAGAGCTTGTGATTTTTCAAAAAAGACATCTTTCGTTGATGTGGCGTGGCTTTGAACGATTGGCAGCTGTGTATTTTGTGCCCAGGTTCGTTGCATACGACGCACGTAATTTCCTTGACCTGCTCTTTAGGTGCCTCTGTGTGATGATTTAGGCTTCCGCTCTTCTTATGGTAAAGCGGCGATGTTACCTGGCTTGCTTCTTCAGCTATGTCGTAGATCCATTTGCTAAAAGACTCCATTGATGGTACCTTAGTGTATTTGGGAAACATTGCCCACTGCAGCTTCAATTGTGTGGGGAGTTTCTCTAGTAGCTCTTGTACGAGCATTGGGTTTTGCATGTAACCTGTGAGTCCACATGCTTCCATCGTTAAGTAGATGTTTCGTACACACAGTGCGTATTCGATAAGTGGTTCAAGCTTGTCTTTTATTGCGGGTAGTTGCAGCGTTTTTTCCAGTAAGTTGTGCAAAATATGCTCTGGCCGACCGAAACACATACGTAATGTTTGTATGATTTCAGGGACCATTGCTGGTAAAAGGAGTTTGGATTGAACTAACTCACGTGCTTTTCCCTTTAGGCTAGCTTGCAGCCGCATAAGATTTTCTGCATTCGTATACCCAGCGATTTCCGTACTTGTCTGAAAACTACTGTAGAATAGAGGCCAGTTCTGAGGATTGCCATCAAATGTTGGAAGCTCTTTCGGTATCGCTTGACGGGCTGCAAGTTGTGCCGCGCTTGGTATTGCTGTGTTTAGGTCTATGTCCATTCGCACTTTACTTTCTGGATAGTACGATGCAGCCCTGGTTTGAGTATTTGTGAAATTCCAGGGAGCCATCGGCGTAGCACTTAGGTGCGGTTGTTCGCGTGTCGTAGCACGCGTGTTGTTTGAGGTTAGGAACGGCAGCTGCGGTGCCTCGTGATCGTAATGCCACGTGTCACGCACAGCTGAGTGTGTGACCATCGCTTTTTGTTTGGCAGAAGTAAAAATAGGAACAGCCGTTTAGCTGTGTCCGGGAATATTTTTGGCGGGCATAGTCCAAAGTCCCGATCCGGTTCTGGTAGCGGCGCCGTTGGTTTTGCTGGTGACGAAGTAGCCTGAGGTTCGCCTGCTCGTGTGGTATTTCCGAGGTTCTGCAGGGCGTTGCTCAATATGGTTGTGATGACTTCCGATGACACGTTGCCGCAGTCGCAGTTCCAGCTGTTCTCAGATTTCTCGTCTATTACTCCAACGCAGTCGAAATGATACCAGGAACAGCATCGATTGCATTGCACCATGCGGTCATTGTCTTCCTGCATGCATTTCTTGCAATGATATATTCCACTTGATAAGTCTTTTGTTGCCATGGTTTACCAATGAGTTTATACTTTTAAGCGATGTTGATTAGTTATGTGACCTATGTAGGTCGTAAACGGTTGACCGTTGAGGTTATGTATCACAATTTAGTGATTGGTTATGCAATCATCGAGGTTAACCTCTATATGATTGGCGTATAGAACCGTGGGTTGACCCGTCGAGTTGAGTTAAATAATTAACTTTTCCGGTTCATTTAGTGGTTTACCACTGTAAGATTAATTTATGGAATTAATCTGTAGAATTAATTTTTAGAATTAATTCATTGCCTTTATGGCGTAATTTATAGAATTAATTTATAGAATTAATTCCTGGCATAATTTATAGAATTAATTTATAGAATTAATTCCTGCCATTAATTTATAGAATTGTTGAGTTTGGCGCTAAGGTTCGATGTTTTAGCGGGCCCACAAGAAAACACTCCACTTTTCACGTGATACTTCATTTATTTCTTCCACGTGTATTTCTTATGCTAATGGGGTGTGTATGGTGTGTGTGCCGTATGCGAGTCGTTATTATGCGAGCCGCTATAAATTAATCGCCCTTACTCGCGGTTGTAACCAAACTGTTCTGTCCGCCGCTTAGTAACAAGCATAGAACCTAACATGTAAGCTTAAAGCGCAAGATGCAACGGTTAATTTCCCAGCACGTAGGCTGGCGCTTAAGAATAAGTATAAGAATGAAAGAGAATGAGTGATATGGGTTAACCCATTGGTGGCTGCGTCGGGTCGCTGGGCAGTTAACGAATTTCGGCGGCAACAAGCACTCTTCTAACAGTTTGACAAACTTACATCGAGTTCTAAAATCAACACTTTCACCGATGTTGTATACAAGTTCTTCTTTTGCATTGTCTAATAAATTGATTTCTAACATTTCTTTCTCAAAATTTTTACCAACACATTTCTAATATTAATTTCTACATCTTTCATTTTGTCTCCTTTATCTACATTACTAACAATTTTTCTCTCATCTTTACTAACAACTTGACTTTCTTTTCCGTTTTCCGATTTTCTAACAAATTTTGACTTTCTATTCCGTTATCATTTTTCAGCATTTTATCTGAATAATTTTCCTGATTTTCCAACAAATTTCGTTCGCTTTTTTCCAACGTAATCATTTTCAACGCATCTGGACTAATTTCTAAATTACATTTTTTCATAAAGTCTCTACCCAATACTAAGTCGCTACTTATAGATTCTACAGGCACAACCATTACATCAAAACACATTTTCAAACAGTTTTTCGAAACATAACATTGTATTTTTCCAAAAATTTGTAATGGACTTTGATTTAGCCCGCAAAAGTTTTCAAAATTATCATTTAGCTGCACATCCTTAGGCACTTTTGATGTTTTTATAAACGAAAAGGCACTGCCCGAATCTATGAGGCACTCTGTAAATATTGGTTTATGAATATAGTCTCTTAAAAATAATTTAATATATCTTACATAATTGTTTACTTCGTTCTTTGGCTTCTTCCTTTGCGGGCACTGCGCTATGAGGTGCTCCTTGGCACCACACCCATAACAAGATCCACGAACACGTAAAGGTTTTAGGCAATCCTTCGCCCAATGATTTCTTGAATTACAATTTTGGCCTCTCGACGAACTTCTTACTTGGCAGCCGAACCTCCGCAAATGCTTTTAACAACTGGTTTGGCTTGTCAAAACATTGTACACGCGCTTGTATACGCATGCTCTCCAATGGAATTCCCTATATGATGAAATCTAGTAGCTCGTCGTCCTCAATATTGACGTGTTGAGCTAGCTTCACCTTATTCTCAAAGTATTCTGAAAATCGCTCGGTCTCTCTCCAGACCCGGGCCTCAAAAGCACGCCGCAACTCTGCTTTCGATTTCCTGGAACCAAACGCCATCACCAACTCGTCCAACAACTTGTCCACTGGCTCCAATATACGTTTTGGGTGTGCATGTAGCCATTGTAGTGCATTGGTCTTAAGTTTTCCAACGCAAAGCAAATGACGTTGATTCTCGCTGAGTTCACACAATGCAGACACATTATTTAATTGTACAATCCAATTTTGTACGTCTGGTCCGCCATTATATTCCAGCTGCATTTCCTTAGCCATCTGGTTGACAGCATAAGTCCAATTATTTATTTTCTGCTCAGCTACTCTGGTCACATTGTTCTGCTGGTCCATTGCTGTTGCCATCTCTGTTACACGCTCGCGCTCCGAACTCTCTTCGTCGTTTTCATCGTCTGCTTTTGACGTATGTTCGTCGCCACTCTCATTTTCGTCGCGCCTATTGCAGTCTCGCTTTTGCATGGCGCCGACGCGTATATCGCTGTCTCGCTCTTGCATGGCGTCGCCGCTTGCGACTGCGGTATGCAAACTTTCTAGAAGTTTCTTGGCTTCTTTTATTTCGTTGCGTAGTCCCTCTAACATAACTGTACTTTCGGTTATTTCGTCATGTTGTTGCTGTAGGATTTGAGACTCCAATTGCCTCATTTGGTGTTCTTCTTGTGATGACTTTGTACCAACACCGCTTGTACCTGGAATGGCATCGGGATCTGATGTTCGTGCTAATGGAAGACCTCCACGTACATTCTCCGGAATTTCCAGTAGTCTGCCTATTAGCTCCGTCTTGGAACCCTTGGTGTCCATTCCCAAAGCCACCAACCAATTTTTTAGGCTTGCCGTAGGAATTTTTTTTTAAATCTTCCGACATTTTATGGATTTTTGAACCACTTCTGATATAATGGTAGTACAAACAATAGAGGTTTGTCACTTATTAATTGTTCGTTGCTTTATTTATTTGATCTGATCGCTTTGGATTATGCTTACGAACTGCCTCTCTGCTCGCAGACAGAGTAGTTAGAGAGTTAGATATTCAAAAAATAAAGAGAGCATCTTGGCTTGCAAGGCAGAGCGAGAGACGCTTTATGAAATCAGAGAGTGAGGAATCAATATCAATAGTTATAACGGTGCTTAAACAGTGGTTGCAATACCTTTGGACACTGGGCCTACTAATAATGTTATATGTATATAACCTTGTTATATGTATATAACTTAAAAGAACGAAAACGGCGGTTCCAACTGTGATCGTCATAATGTAGCCAAATGAATCGTCATTTATTTAGTGACGCAATATATATATTTAAAGAGATTCCTACTGTACCTATTAAAAGGTCAAAAGAAAAAAAATGTTATATGTATATAACTTTAATAAATGAAAACGGCGGTGCCAACTGTCATCTTCATAATGTTGCCAAATGAATTGTCATTTATTCAGAGACACAATAAATATATTTAAAGAAATTCCTACTGTCCATATTGAAAGGTGGAAAAATAATGTTATGATATAACTTAAAAGAACGAAAACGGCGGTTCGTCATTTATTTAGTGACGCAATATATATTTTTTAAGAGATTCCTACTGTACCTATTAAAAGGCCAAAAGAAAAAAAAAGTTATATGTATATAACTTTAATAAATGAAAACGGCGGTGCCAACTGTCATCTTCATAATTTATATGAACAAAAAAAAAAATTTACTCAACATTTAAAATTTTTCATATCATATGAAAATATATCATAACGTATGGGATTTATTTAATATCGCCCATATATATGAAAAAAAAAAAAATTTACTCAACATTCAAAATTTCTCATATCATATGAAAATATATCATAACGTATGGGATTTATTTAATATCGCCCATATATATGAAAAAAAAAAAATTTACTCAACATTTAAAATTTTTCATATCATATGAAAATATATATCATAACGTATGCGATTTATTTAATTTCGCCCATTTATATGAAAAAAAAAAAAAAATTTACTCAACATTTAAAATTTTTCATATCATATGAAAATATATATCATAACGTATGGGATTTATTTAATTTCGCCCATTTATATGATCGATTTCGAGAGTATGTGGCACAAAACCTACTCATGATGAAGGGGTTGTTCAGTCATGTTGAAGGTTGCTCTACTTCAACGTTAATATGTCAAATGCAAAAGATAATGAAAAAGCCTATCAAGGTATTCTAAGGTGTATGATGAAACGATCTTAGGATCGTTCTCTCTGCTGAAGTTGATTCACTGGTTATATTTGGATTTATCGTTAATACTTGAGTAAAGATTATGGGCATTAAATTAGTTCTTAGTTTAATTGTTCATAATCTTTAACCTTTTATATAAGAAGAGTAAATAAGTATGCATCATAAATCTTGTTATGTTTGCAACTTAAATAATATGTCACTTATATAGAGCAAAAATTTTTCCATTATTAAAATCAAATTATTATTGAATTAATTTCTTATAATTATAATTATGATGGTTTTACTTGATATATAATATTACGCATTAAATGTCAAATTCAAGTTAAATTTTAAATTTAATATCAAAATACAAATGTTTATTTTCTTTTGAAATGAGCAAAATTAAAGCAAATGTGATTATATATTTTGTAAGTGTAAAAATAAAGATATTTTTGAACAAATTTATTAAATATATTCAATTAATGAAAAACGAAAATGAACGCTATTAAATTATGGCCGTATTCGTAGAATGTTACCACAAATAATATATGTATTTTAATTTATTTTATTCAAAAATATATCATATTGTGAAGTATCATTAAATATTTAAAAATATGTGTTTGTTAAAAATCATAAAACTTATCGTTATTTAACAACACATTTAATAAATAACATTATTCTGGTTGATCCTGCTAGTAGTTATATGATTGCCATGCATGTCTAAGCCATGCATGTCTAAGTACACACGATTTAAAGGGGAAACCGCAAAAGGCTCATTATATCAGTTATGGTTCCTTAGATCGTTAACAGTTATAACTGTGGATAACTGTGGTAATTCTAGAGCTAATACATGCAATTAAAACACGGACCTTCTGGGACGTGTGCTTTTATTAGACTAAAACCAAGCGATCAATTGATCGTTATATTGGTTGAACTCTAGATAACATGCAGATCGTATGGTCTTGTACCGACGACAGATCTTTCAAATGTCTGCTTTATCAACTTTTGATGGTAGTATCTAGGACTACCATGGTTGCAACGGGTAACGGGGAATCAGGGTTCGATTCCGGAGAGGGAGCCTGAGAAACGGCTACCACATCTAAGGAAGGCAGCAGGCGCGTAAATTACCCACTCCCAGCTCGGGGAGGTAGTGACGAAAAATAACAATACAGGACTCATATCCGAGGCCCTGTAATTGGAATGAGTACACTTTAAATCCTTTAACAAGGACCAATTGGAGGGCAAGTCTGGTGCCAGCAGCCGCGGTAATTCCAGCTCCAATAGCGTATATTAAAGTTGTTGCGGTTAAAACGTTCGTAGTTGAACTTGTGCTTCATACGGGTAGTACAACATACATTTGCAGTTAGTACTATACCTTTATGTATGTAAGCGTATTATCGGTGGAGTTCTTATATGTAATTAAGTACTTGTACTTTTTTATATATTCCTCCTATTTAAAAACCTACATTAGTGCTCTTAATCGAGTGTTTTTGTGGGCCGGTACAATTACTTTGAACAAATTAGAGTGCTTAAAGCAGGCTTCAAATGCCTGAATATTCTGTGCATGGGATAATGAAATAAGACCTCTGTTCTGCTTTCATTGGTTTTCAGATCAAGAGGTAATGATTAATAGAAGCAGTTTGGGGGCATTAGTATTACGACGCGAGAGGTGAAATTCTTGGACCGTCGTAAGACTAACTTAAGCGAAAGCATTTGCCAAAGATGTTTTCATTAATCAAGAACGAAAGTTAGAGGTTCGAAGGCGATCAGATACCGCCCTAGTTCTAACCATAAACGATGCCAGCTATCAATTGGGTGTAGCTACTTTTATGGCTCTCTCAGTCGCTTCCCGGGAAACCAAAGCTTTTGGGCTCCGGGGGAAGTATGGTTGCAAAGCTGAAACTTAAAGGAATTGACGGAAGGGCACCACCAGGAGTGGAGCCTGCGGCTTAATTTGACTCAACACGGGAAAACTTACCAGGTCCGAACATAAGTGTGTAAGACAGATTGATAGCTCTTTCTCGAATCTATGGGTGGTGGTGCATGGCCGTTCTTAGTTCGTGGAGTGATTTGTCTGGTTAATTCCGATAACGAACGAGACTCAAATATATTAAATAGATATCTTCAGGATTTTGGTGTTGAAACTTATATTGCCTTCATTCATGGTAGCAGTAAAATATTTATTGTGTTTGAATGTGTTTATATAAGTGGAGCCGTACCTGTTGGTTTGTCTCATTATAAGGACACTAGCTTCTTAAATGGACAAATTGCGTCTAGCAATAATGAGATTGAGCAATAACAGGTCTGTGATGCCCTTAGATATCCTGGGCTGCACGCGCGCTACAATGAAAGTATCAACGTGTATTTCCTAGAACGAGAGGTCCGGGTAAACCGCTGAACCACTTTCATGCTTGGGATTGTGAACTGAAACTGTTCACATGAACTTGGAATTCCTAGTAAGTGTGAGTCATTAACTCGCATTGATTACGTCCCTGCCCTTTGTGCACACCGCCCGTCGCTACTACCGATTGAATTATTTAGTGAGGTCTCCGGACGTGATCACTGTGACGCCTTGCGTGTTACGGTTGTTTCGCAAAAGTTGACCGAACTTGATTATTTAGAGGAAGTAAAAGTCGTAACAAGGTTTCCGTAGGTGAACCTGCGGAAGGATCAATATTGTATTTTCCAACCGTTATTAAAATAAATAAATACCAAATTAATATAAAGATATATAAAATGAAAATGAAATTGAAGATGAGAGCATAAAATGAAAATGAAATTGATTATTATTATTATTAAATCTGATCAGTGGAAGTCGATTTAATACAATATTTGATTTGAAAAATTAAATTAAATTAAATTAAATTAAATTTAAATAAAGTAAAATAATAAAGTTCCGATCGGAGATTGAAAATTATGTTTGTATATCTTTATTTATCTGCGTGTATATGTACCATAATATACAGGCGTTGCGTAATGTATTGGCCATTGTTGGTTTGGGCATACATTGGTTAAATCAACATCCCAAATGTACAATGTTGTACCTGCATTTAAGGTTAACGTTTTACATAAATTGATAGTCAAGTCCAGTATTCAATCACTTATGTTAACTAAGACATTTCGCAGCATTCGTTTGGGTTAAGATTTTATTGAAGGAATTGATATATGCCAGTAAAATGGTGTATTTTTAATTTCTTTCAATAAAAATATTATTGACGTAATGAAATAAACAAACAATTTAATAATCACTCTAAGCGGTGGATCACTCGGCTCATGGGTCAATGAAGAACGCAGCAAACTGTGCGTCATCGTGTGAACTGCAGGACACATGAACATCGACATTTTGAACGCATATCGCAGTCCATGCAGTCATGGTACTTTAATTAATTTTAGAGTGCTGCTTGGACTACATATGGTTGAGGGTTGTAAGACTATGCTAAATAAGTTGTTTTAATATTTTACGAAATATTAAACCATATGGTATATTATTGGATATATATGTATATTCATAATATTAATAATAATTGAAACACATTGGCTCACATATGTATGAGAAAAACGAAGATGTATAATTTTCTTTAAAAATATTAAATTTTAATCTAGAATTGCCTCTTATTAATGATATGAAATGAAAAAATAATTGTGTCATAATATTATTCTTCACTTAAAGTATACAATGGTTTTAATATATTAAATAATATATTTGTGTGTATATACAACCTCAACTCATATGGGACTACCCCCTGAATTTAAGCATATTACTTAGGGGAGGAAAAGAAACTAACAAGGATTTTCTTAGTCGCGGCGAGCGAAAAGAAAATAGTTCAGCACTAAGTCACTTTGTCTTTATGGCAAATGTGAGATGCAGTGTATGGAGCATCAATATTCTAGTATGAGAAATTAATGATTTAAGTCCTTCTTAAATGAGGCCATTTACCCATAGAGGGTGCCAGGCCCGTATAACGTTAATGATTACTAGATGGTGTTTCCAAAGAGTCGTGTTGCTTGATAGTGCAGCACTAAGTGGGTGGTAAACTCCATCTAAAACTAAATATAACCATGAGACCGATAGTAGACAAGTACCGTGAGGGAAAGTTGAAAAGAACTCTGAATAGAGAGTTAAATAGTACGTGAAACTGCTTAGAGGTTAAGCCCGATGAACCTGAATATCCATTATGGAAAATTCATCATTAGAGTTTTAATATTTTAATAATATTATAATAATAGTGTGCATTTTTTCCATATAAGGACATTGTAATCTATTAACATAAACCAAATTTAGCATTAAATATGACTTATAGTTTATTTAAATTATTTTGCTTGCATTTTAACATAGAATAAATGTCATTAATTTGATAAAGTGTTGATAGATTTATATGAATACAGTGCGTTAATTTTTCGGAATTATATAATAGCATGATTATCATTGATTTTCTGTGTTTATTATATGCACTTGTATGATTAACAATGCGAAAGATTCAGGATACCTTCGGGACCCGTCTTGAAACACGGACCAAGGAGTCTAACATATGTGCAAGTTATTGGGATATAAACCTAATAGCATAATTAACTTGACTAATAATGGGATTCGTTTTTTAACTATTTATAGATAATTAACACAATCCCGGGGCGTTCTATATAGTTATGTATAATGATATTTATATTATTTATACCTCTAACTGGAACGTACCTTGAGCATATATGCTGTGACCCGAAAGATGGTGAACTATACTTGATCAGGTTGAAGTCAGGGGAAACCCTGATGGAAGACCGAAACAGTTCTGACGTGAAAATCGATTGTCAGAATTGAGTATAGGGGCGAAAGACCAATCGAACCATCTAGTAGCTGGTTCCTTTCGAAGTTTCCCTCAGGATAGCTGGTGCATTTAAATGTTATATAAAATAATCTTATCTGGTAAAGCGAATGATTAGAGGCCTTAGGGTCGAAACGATCTTAACTTATTCTCAAACTTTAAATGGGTAAGAACCTTAACTTTCTTGATATGAAGTTTAAGGTTATGATATATTGTGCCCAGTGGGCCACTTTTGGTAAGCAGAACTGGCGCTGTGGGATGAACCAAACGTAATGTTACGGTGCCCAAATTAACAACTCATACAGAAACCATGAAAGGCGTTGGTTGCTTAAAACAGCAGGACGGTGATCATGGAAGTCGAAATCCGCTAAGGAGTGTGTAACAACTCACCTGCCGCAGCAACTAGCCCTTAAAATGGATGACGCTTAAGTTGTATACCTATACATTACCGCTAAAGTAGATGATTTATATTATTTATAATATAAATTTTGAAACTTTAGTGGTTTAGGAAGGTACAATGGTGTGCTTAGAAGTGTTTGGCGTAAGCCTGCATGGAGCCGCCATTGGTACAGATCTTGGTGGTAGTAGCAAATAATCGAATGAGACCTTGGAGGACTGAAGTGGAGAAGGGTTTCCTGTGAACAGTGGTTGATCACGAGTTAGTCGGTCCTAAGTTCAAGGCGAAAGCCGAAAATTTTCAAGTTTTAAAAATGTCAAATGAAATAATAAATAATAAAACACTTGAATAATTTTGAACGAAAGGGAATACGGTTCCAATTCCGTAACCTGTTGAGTATCCGTTTGTTATTAAATATGGGCCTCGTGCTCATCCTGGCAACAGGAACGACCATAAAGAAGCCGTCGAGAGGTATCGGAAGGACAGGGTCCTGGTGAACGCAGAAGGTCAACGCAGAAATGCTATACTTCGTAAGTCCGGATCCAGGTCAAGTCGACTCGAAACCTCCTCGTGGTGTCCTCTGGATGCTATCTAGGCCATTGTCTAGTTAGTAACAGATTCGAGCGGCGGTATTCTGAAGGTCTAATCCTGACGAATATTAGATAACGTTGGAATATGGTCTAGGATTACGTCCGCCTACTGAAAATTTGAGTACACTTTTAAGTTGGAGCAAAATCCAACATAAATGAAATATGATTTGCCACATTCTAATCTTGGGGTTACAAACAAATTAACCAAAGGCGCTTGCTGCCTCAGCTTGACATCTAAAAGAAGGCACAAACATCGCATGGCTAAAAGAGGAGGTTTTAGTACGTAGGCGCTGTGGAACTTTATAGTTCTGATGATGCAGTGAATCGTGCATGCGGCAATTCACCCGTAGTAAGGTGACCGTATCTTTCGAAGATTTCCTCCCTCTGCGATCAAAAAAAAAAAAAAAAAAAAATAGCCAAATGCCTCGTCATCTAATTAGTGACGCGCATGAATGGATTAACGAGATTCCTACTGTCCCTATCTACTATCTAGCGAAACCACAGCCAAGGGAACGGGCTTGGAATAATTAGCGGGGAAAGAAGACCCTTTTGAGCTTGACTCTAATCTGGCAGTGTAAGGAGACATAAGAGGTGTAGAATAAGTGGGAGATATTATTCCTTGTGTTTGATATCGCCAATGAAATACCACTACTCTTATTGTTTCCTTACTTACTTGATTAAATGGAACGTGTATCATTTCCTAGCCATTATACGGATATATTTATTATATCTTATGGTATTGGGTTTTGATGCAAGCTTCTTGATCAAAGTATCACGAGTTTGTTATATAATCGCAAACAAATTCTTTAATGAGAGAGTGCATTTATGTATTTTTAATTTGAAATATTTGGTATAACTCCAATTACTCAGGTATGATCCAATTCAAGGACATTGCCAGGTAGGGAGTTTGACTGGGGCGGTACATCTCTCAAATAATAACAAAGGTGTCCCAAGGCCAGCTCAGTGCGGACAGAAACCACACATAGAGCAAAAGGGCAAATGCTGACTTGATCTCGGTGTTCAGTACACACAGGGACAGCAAAAGCTCGGCCTATCGATCCTTTTGGTTTAAAGAGTTTTTAACAAGAGGTGTCAGAAAAGTTACCATAGGGATAACTGGCTTGTGGCGGCCAAGCGTTCATAGCGACGTCGCTTTTTGATCCTTCGATGTCGGCTCTTCCTATCATTGTGAAGCAAAATTCACCAAGCGTTGGATTGTTCACCCATGCAAGGGAACGTGAGCTGGGTTTAGACCGTCGTGAAACAGGTTAGTTTTACCCTACTAATGACAAAACGTTGTTGCGACAGCATTCCTGCGTAGTACGAGAGGAACCGCAGGTACGGACCAATGGCACGATACTTGTTCGAGCGAACAGTGGTATGACGCTACGTCCGTTGGATTATGCCTGAACGCCTCTAAGGTCGTATCCGTGCTGGACTGCAATGATAAATAAGGGGCAATTTGCATTGTATGGCTTCTAAACCATTAAAAGTTTATTTTATAAACGACAATGGATGTGATGCCAATGTTATTTGTAACATAGTAAATTGGGAGGATCTTCGATCACCTGATGCCGCGCTAGTTACTTATTAAAACATTATTTAATACAATGACAAAGCCTAGAATCAATTGTAAACGACTTTTGTAACAGGCAAGGTGTTGTAAGTGGTTGAGCAGCTGCCATACTGCGACCCACTGAAGCTTATCCTTTGCTGATGATTCGATTTCTTTTAAATTGCTGATGTACTATTATTAAATGGGAGAGTATTTCATATAATAATAAGTCCATTTCTATCCTCTTTTTTTTTTTAGGTAGCCAAATGTATCGTCATTTCTTTAGTGACGCAATGAATGTACTTTAAGAGATTCCTACTCTTCATGTTTAAATGGGTGAAAAAAAAGTTATATATATGTATATATAATGTGAGGAATATTATAAATCATAATAATATCCCACACAACAAACCGGCAGCAAAACAATCCAACGGTGTAAATAACGCACCAGATACAAGATACAGCCGAGACACAAACCAGATGTACGATATTCGACCAATCGCGTCACCGGTCGATCGAACCAGTGCAACGAAAATAGGTTACGATCAAACGCAATGGATCGAACCGCACGCAACCGCAAGCGATTTCGTACAAGCGGGAAGATGCGTGGGAAGCATAAAGCGATAAGTCGGCCACTTCATATACGAGGTACGATACACGATACGGTTACGATCAAACACGATCGATCGAACCGCACGCAACCGCGAGCAATTTCGTACAAGCGGGAAGATGCGTGGGAGGCATAATAGGCAAAATCGGCCATGTAAGAGCAAACAAGTGCAATCAAAAAAAGGGCATTGGCCCAGTGGGACAGTTTAAGAGCACAGAGAGGCCACAATAGAGATGCATGCATTAACATACAATGCATGTATGAATACGCTGAATAAGCATACACCCACAATACACGTATACTATGCGTGTATGACGTAGAGAGGGAGTACCGGTGGCCAATGGGTGCTCTCTGCCTACGTCACGCATAAGAGAACAAAAGCAGTGAGAGCGTGAACTGCCGAAATTAGGCGAACAAAGTGAGGGCTAAGCAAGCCCACGAGACGGGTGCGGGGAATGCATCGTGCCGACACAAAGCCAAGCGAGGGCCAAGCAAGCCCGTGAGACGGGTGCGGGGCATGCATGCATTATATGAAACGATAATGGTTTGTGGATTGGATAGGGGAATATGCGAACCGAAGGGGGAGGGATTGAGCAATGGGGAAGCCCGCTATCTAATAGATACGATATGCGTATGAAAGTGCATTGCATGGGAAATTAAACGATGTTGTATATTAAATTAATCAAGCTAATTATTATTAAATTATAGACTAAGTTTAATGAATATATATATATGTATGCATAATATTAATATGGAAATAATATGAGCAAAGTATGGGTATGACAAGCGGATTGAGGGGAGCGACGGGCGACGGCAGCGCCGCCAGAAAAGAGAAAGCAGCGAAAAGTAAACGGGATACGTGTGGCGGCCAATGGGAAGGCGACGCCAGCATGAGAAAGTGATGCAAGTCAGTATGTACAACCGAGAAAGACAAGGACAAAATATAAACGGGCGCGCAGCCACAGAGAAAGTGGACAAATGCGCCAAGGATTTACGGGACTTTCACCACGCATAGCAACAAGTGGATGCGTGGGTGAAAGCAGAGGGCCGATGGAAATGTACTACACCAATATATTCCTGAGGCCGTGGGAGCTGCCTATATAAAGGCAACGCCCATCAATCAAAAATCATCAAGTCTACAAGTCGTGATCTACCAAGGGAGTTTTTAAGGCCTTACGAGTAACCTTAAAAGCTCAGACGAGTGAAACAAAACAAGTGAAAGTATCAAGAAAAGTCAGAATAATTTGAGACGGCCTTACGAGTAACCTCTCAAATTATCCCGTAACCAGCAAGTCCTTGGAATAGGACTAAAATACGTGCCTAGGCAAGAATCAAGAAAGGTCAAACTGCTCCAGGAAGATTCCAGCATATTGGAAGGTACAAGGATATATCCTGTTACCGAAATCAATCAATCAAAAATCATCAAGTCTACAAGTCGTGATCTACCAAGGAGTTTTAAGGCTTACGAGTAACCTTAAAAGCTCAGACGAGTGAAACAAAACAAGTGAAAGTATCAAGAAAAGTCAGAATAATTTGAGACGGCCTTACGAGTAACCTCTCAAATTATCCCGTAACCAGCAAGTCCTTGGAATAGGACTAAAATACCGTGCCTAGGCAAGAATCAAGAAAGGTCAAACTGCTCCAGGAAGATTCCCAGCATATTGGAAGGTACAAGGATATATCCTGTTACCTGAAATTCCAGGATCTATATATCGTGACGAACACCAATTGCTGCGAAAATTCCGCCCTACAACAAACGTCCACAGGATCTATCCTTGTGGCTACGAGCACAAAAAGACCATCTTAGAAACGCAGTCAGAGGCACTGAGGTGGCAATAATATCCCTAAAGGATCAGAATACGCCAATAGCGTGAAAGTAAAGCCAGAGGATATATCCTACGGCCCATTAACACGCCGGTATTATTCTGACAAGGGAGACATCAGACAGGATAATCGTATTACAAGTCCGGAGCAGGAACTATAGGAACGAGAGGCGGACCAGGATCGAGCGTCGAGGGACCCCAGTCATAAGCAGCACTGCCCGAGTTCGGGACTCCTCTAAAGAAACTTGTCATATCCAACCAAGCCCATAAACAATCGTAAATAAACGTACCACCAAAACAAATCATTAAACAAACCTGTTCTAATTTCACCGGGGCACAAAAATAAATTTTGTTGTGCCGAACCTAGCCCAAGAGACATTGTAAATATCCCGAAGGACGAAAAAGGATCGTTACAATAAGTTAAAAGAACGAAAACGGCGGTTCCAACTGTGATCGTCATAATGTAGCCAAATGAATCGTCATTTATTTAGTGACGCAATATATATATTTAAATTGTCCTTGGGGACTTTCACCTGCCCACTATGACTTGGTCAACAGTTAATGGTAGCAACACGTTGCTGCCCTCTGGGGGTCATGATTTTATTGATGGTCTGTTTGAGCTTTCGTTGGGCCAGCTGAATTCGATTTCTAATACGTCTGGCAGATTTCTGGATCTGATTTTTACTTCTGATCCTAGCTTTTGTGAAGTATCTAGAACTAGTCCAATGGTGTTACCAGAGGATAGGTATCATCCAACTTTAGAGTTATCTATTGAGTATCCCAGCCGTGAGCCCATCTCCGAGTGTGATCCTACGGTACACACACGATGTTTTCGGAAGACTGACATTGTCGCACTAAACAATGCCTTTCTTAATACCGATTAGACTAATTTACACACTTGTACGGATATGAATTCCGCCATTTCTTTATTTTATACCACTGTTGACTCGATCTTTAATGACTGTGTACCCCTAGTGTCTCCTGTGGTGACGAAAAAATCACCATGGTTCACGCGGGGGCTGTCAAAACTGAAGAATCTTAAGTCTAGGTATTACAAAAAATATAAAGTCACGGGTATCATCGGATCTGTCTCGTTACTTGGTTGCTAAATCGAATTTTATTGTTTCTAATTCTAAATGCTATAATAATTACTTACAACGTTGCAAGTTGCAATTCTCCGAAAATCCTAAAGAGTTCTATAGTTTCGTTAACTCAAAGCGAAATTCTATCTCCCTTCCATCGTTTGCAGTTTTTAATAATGATTCGGCCTCTTCTGATCAATCTATTTCTAATTTATTTGCTAACTTCTTCTCGACTACGTACATATCTACTAAGTACAACTCTAGTCAGATATATCCATATCCTATAACGAAATCCAACTGTATTCTTAATCCTATTATAACGCAAAGTTCGGTAGCTAAGGAACTAATAACGTTTAAGCCGGTATACTCACCGGGCCCAGACGGTATTCCCGTTTGTGTCTTGAGGTTCTGTGCGGAGTCATTGTGCTCGCCTTTACTTAAGCTTTTCGAGTTGTCCGTTAGACTGTCCGAGTTTCCAACTATATGGAAGGATTCGTTTATTTTACCTCTTCACAATGTGGCAATAATCCGACGTCACTAATTACAGAGGAATTTCTAAATTGTCAGCGATACCTAAACTGTTTGAGAAAATTATGACGTCTCAAGTACAGCATTTATGTAAATCTATTTTTTCGCCATACCAGCATGGGTTTGTCAAGAATAGGTCTACCACAACTAACCTTTTACAGTTTACATCTTTTGTAATCCAAGGTTTTAAGAAACAAAAGCAAACTGATGTTATATATACGGATTTCAGTAAGGCTTTCGATTCGGTAAACCATGCTATTACTATTACATAAACTGTGTGAGGAACATTATATAGACAAGAATAATGTCCCACACAACAAACAAGCTACAACAAACAAGCTACAAAGCCACAACAAACAAGATACAACAAACAGCCAGATATGAACGCAGCCAAGACACAAACTAAATACACGATATCAGACCAAGCACAGAATTGGTTGTATAAGAATAGAATTGGCGGTATAAGAGTGAAATCGGCTGTAAATGAACAAATGAAACAAGGCCGGCCGAACATGGCCGATGGAACCCCACGCAACTGCTGGCAATTTCGTACAAGCGGGAAGATGCGTGGGAAACATAATACGATAAGTTCGGTCGTATAAGAGCCAATGAAAGAGGCCGGTCGAACATGGCCGATCGAACCCCACGCAACCGCTGGCGATTTCGTACAAGCGGGAAGATGCGTGGGAAGCATAATGAAAAACCAATATACACGCGAGTTATGCCATTAGCAACACTTCCCATAACAGCCGACCCAAGAGGTCTACACTCCACATTAATGTAAACATAAACAATACCATTCCATTAAACATAGAGTGTCACAAGATAAGTGACAGTTTCCCTAAACATAGAGTGTCACAAGAAAAGTGACCAGAAGAAAACATTATAAACACTTAGATGTAAGCCAAACCAGAATATGATTTGATTCAATAAAGCAGTCTTGATTTAACACTCAACCAGAACAGACTCAATCTTAATTGGCGCAGTCGGTACTCGAGTTCACAGCTAAAATATTGTGGAAACTTTGAACGCAATCAAAGATAACGAAACAATATAATACTGTGGAAAACAAAACGTTTAGTGACAAAATAAAATATATATATTGTGGAAACTTTGGAGAAAATCTAAGCCAACGAAACAATATAATATTATAAAAACATTTTGTGACAAATAACGAAACAATATAATATTGTAAAAACACTTTGTGCAAACAAACAGAATTATTGTGGAAACTTAAAAAAAAAAAAAAGTTAACGAAACAATAAAACATACACCATTAAAATGGCACAAATTAACGAAATACAACAATGCATTCAAATGCTAACATCAATAATAATATCCAATCAAGAGATGCATTCTAATCCAAGAACAAGGGAGAGAAACAGCATCGAGAAGGAAACAAGGTACTTGCCGGTGTTCACTGGACAGGAGGGAACGTTACATGGTTTCATTTCGGCAGTCAACCAAATCATGGAGGAGTATGATGATAACGACCAGGACTTCACTGTTATATTCAACACCAAAATTCAAGGTCAGGCTAGAACTATGCTTAATATTAACCCCCCTACATCTTGGGCTGATTGCAAAACTCGTCTTCGACATCATTATCGCCCAAGAACGGATCAAATGGGTCTAACCAGAAAAATTAATAACTTAAGGGTAACTACCGTTCGAGATCTTGATTTTAAAGTAAGAGCAATTGTTGAGGAAATTACTGATTTTTCGGTCTTTGACAACAATAGCAGATTAGTTGACATATTAAGTGGTCTCTTAATTCAAAGAGTAAAAGAATTATCTTGTGGTCCAATGGCCATTGCCTTAATGAATAAAACAACATTAACAGATATAAGAATTGAACTTGCAAATTATATTGGTCTGAATTATGGAAATTTAAATAAAAAACTATTATTAACCAAAAATGACAATGACCATAGTACATATAACAAACAGACAACTAATAAAAATACAAACCGAAATACTGAACAGAGTCAAAATGTAAAACAGTCTCAAAATCCCAATAGACAACAGAGTCAAAATACGAGACAGTATCAAAATCCGAATAGACAACAGAGTCAGAACGTAAGACAAAATCAAAATTATCAGCAACCACAAAATAATCAGCAACCACCAGCAGAAGCAATGAGTGTAGATAATATAAATGAGGAAGTAGTAAACAGCACAGATAATCAAGAGTTTTTTACCAACTAGCCTCGGATGAAAAAAAAATTTTTATAAAAGGAACAATAGAGGAAGATACTTATATTATTTTAGTAGATACAGGATCAACCATAAGCATTTTAAACACAACTAATGTACATAATTCCAAATACACAATAATTGAAAAATATTCAAAAACCATACATACAATAAAGGGAAAAATAGAAAGTGACAGTTACTTAGTGAAAACAAAAGTGCCAAGGGAGTTTAAATATATAAATTATGCAAGAACAAAATGGGTGGCTATGCCCCTGGAAAAATCATATGATTTTCTATTGGGTATGGACTTCATTCAAAGGTATTTTGCAAATATTGATTTTCAAAACAAAATTATTAAACTTAACAATGGGGTCGAAATTCCATTCCTTTCCAAACAATCAGAAGATGTTTGCGTAATGGAAGTAAGTGAAATTGATGATCTTAAGTTAAAAGAACTCAATACTGAGGAAGAACAAATAGGAAAAAATTTTTCAAAAAAGTACGAAAAGTTATGTTTCAAAGAAGGGGATCACTTAACCAATACTAACACTATAGTTCATAGCATAAAAACTACTACAGGCCAACCTATTAATTCAAAACTCTATCGGGTCTCCCCAAAATATGAAGAAGAAATAAAGAAACAAATAATTTATATGGAAAACAATGGAATTATAAGAAAAAGCAAAAGCAAATATAGTTCTCCAATATGTGTCATACCTAAAAAAAGAGATAGCTCTGGAATTCAAAAGTATCGTATTTGTGTAGACTATAGGCGTTTAAACCAAGTAACCGTTCCAGATAAGTACCCAATACCTATCATGGACGCTGTATTAGACAAACTCGGTAAAGCCCAATATTTTACTACATTAGATTTAGCAAAAGGCTATCACCAAATTTTAATGGCAGAAGAAGATATAGAGAAAACAGCATTCATTTCACCAATGGGTTTATATGAATATGTTAGAATGCCTTTTGGGTTAAAAAATGCCCCAGCCACATTTCAACGTTTAATGAATGAAATACTGAGGGATTATATAAACAAAAGTTGTGTTGTATACATGGACGATATTTTGATATTTTCAACAACACTTGAGGAACATAAGATTGCTCTAGAAAACATTTTCAAAATACTTAGAAATCATAACTTAAAAATTCAACCAGACAAATGTTCCTTAATGAAACAATATACTGAATATTTAGGACACATTCTCACAAAGGAAGGGATTAAACCCAATCCACATAAAATAGAAGCAATAAAAGCAATGCAGCTACCTAAAACAGAAAAGCAATTGAAAGGATTTCTTGGTATGACAGGATTTTACAGAAAATTTATTAAGGACTATTCCAAAATAGCTTACCCAATGATCAGATATTTACAAAAAGGCACACAAATTAATACAAATGACCCACAGTTTATAGATGCCTTTGAAAACCTTAAAACACTTATAAGCTCACATCCAATCTTAAAATATCCAGAGTTTGATAAACCATTTACCATTACAACAGATGCCAGTGACTTCGCAATAGGTGCAGTATTGTCTCAACAAGGGCAACCAGTTGCATTCCTTTCAAGAACTCTAAATAAACACGAAAAAAACTACAGTAAAATTGATAAAGAATTTTTATCCATTATACATGCAGTAAACTATTTTAGACACTATGTGATAGGTAATAAATTCCAAATTATAACAGATCATGCTCCGATAAAATATCTAAACGCAAAATACAAAGGGAAAGAAATGACAGCAAGACACCAAAGATGGATTTTAAAATTATGACATAATATATTTGAAAGGAAAAGACAATAAAGTGGCAGATTTTTTAAGTAGACAGGAAACAGCTGGACTAATAAACAAGGATAAAACAAATAAGTCAAACTTTGAACTATCAGATACACAGCATTCAGCAGAGGAAGGAGGATTTACAAATTTCTATATAAAAGACGATATTGTAAACAAATATAAAACTCAGATAATAGTAACTTATACAACAACGGACAATATTAATATTCAGCATGGTAGAAAAATAATAGAAGTAAGCCCAGCAGAAACAGAAATTTAAATCGAAATCAAAATGCAAAATAATATAAATAAAGGAACAGTAGGAATTTTTTCAGAAGTTCCAGACTCAGAATATTAAATATGACAGAATAGGAAATTAAATATGACAGAAAACCAATCAACCTAAGTTTCAATTCACAGAAACACCGGATGTCAAAAATCAAATTATACATTTGGACATATTTCATATAATACACAAATCGTTTGTTACAATCATAGACAAGCTCACAAAATTCGCAGTCGCTTATAATATAACAGATAGAAACTGGAAAACTAAAATGGAAATTATGATTGAACACTTTGCCAAATTCAATAAGCCACATAAAATAATAATGGATAATGAATTTAGATCAGAACAGATAAAACAATACTTAAACCAAGAACAAATAGAAATCCATTATACAAAGCCAAATTCACATACAGGAAATGCAGACATAGAAAGACTACATTCTACTCTCATTGAAATAATAGCAGGTATAGATGATGATTTATCAATTTCATCCAAAATGCAATTAGCAATAACAGCTTATAATAACCGTTATCACTCTACAATAAAATGTACACCAAATTATGCAAAAAACATAGAAGATGAGGAAAAACTAAAAAACACTATTATCAAACACAAAGAAAAAATTTTAAGCAAACAAAATAAAACAAGAGAAGATTATGAGGAGGAAAGACAGGAAGGACCAATTAAAAACTATAAACGAGTTAGGCATAAGGATGAACCTTATTTTAGAATTACAACATTAAATAATATTCATCCATGTAATATAAAAAGACCGTCAAAGCAGGAAAAAATTAATTTCCAACAAAATACAGATTGACATCTTTGAAACAAAAATTTTTTTTCTCTTATCCTCAGATTTTCATAATTTTTTATGTTATAATGTGTGTTCAAGGCAGATTACAAATTGAACCAATTCAATCAAATGCAGGATATGCACCTATACAAACTTATTCCACGGAAATAGTTAATGAAACAGTAATTATACTACACATTATTAATATCGACCCTTTAAATAATATAATAAATCAAATGGAGACAAACATTAAAAATTTTAACATCACAGGAAAAAAGGAGCTATTAGCCGAAATAAATCTAATTAGAGCTAAAATAAAATCCATAACCCCAAACAACAGAATAAAAAGAGGAATGTTAAATATTGTAGGAACAACATACAAATGGCTTTTTGGAATTATGGACGATGAAGATAGAACAGATATTTTAGACCACCTTAACAATATTGACCAAAACAACCATAATATTATACAAGACATGAACCAACAAATTGTTATAAATACACATTTTAATAAAACAATACACAACTTAGCAGAAACAATTAAACAAGACAGAACAATAATCAAGGACATACTTACAAGCATGGACAATCAAAATCAAGAAATAGAAATGAAAATACTTCATAATGACCAAATGGGAAAATTAAAAAATATAGAATTCAAAATAAATTATATTCAGGAAAACATAGCATCAGCAAAAAATAATATAATCGTACCAGAAATTTTATCAGAAGAGGAAATAAATAAATTTGACATTGATTTTTATAAATTAAAGCTAATCCTATGGGCATTTTAAAATATAAGAATAATTGCATCATAATCGCAATTAAAATCCCAAAATCATTTATAACCATAGATGTTAAGTTAATTATTCCTATACCAAATATAGATTATATACAAATAGACCAAGAAAATCAGTTAATTGCAGAAATAAATAATAAAACATTTACATATGAACCCAACAAAATTTTAAAAGAATTAAAATTAAGTAAAAGTTGTACCATTAATAATAATTGCAAATTTATATTCAACAATATAACGAGTATCGAAGAAATTGACGATGATACAATTATAATCAAAAATGCCAAGAATACAAAAATATATCACAATTGCGATAAAAGAAATATTATACTTAAGGGAAGTAACTTAATTCAATTCGGTAACTATAAAATTCAAATTCTAAATGAAATATTTTTTAACGAAAAAACAGAATTTCACGAAAAATTTTTTTATCCAACAGAACTATTGAATCAAACCTATAAAAACACAATAAACTTTGATCATGTAACAATAGATAATTTTGACAATTTAAAAGAAATCACAGAACTTAAATACGAAAAGAAAATGACAAATGGCATATTTTTAACACTTTTTATTATTATTATTATATGTTTATCCATTTATATACATATATACTGTAAAAAGAAAAATATAAACATTAATGTAAACAGAATTCAGGAGAATTCATACTCTCAGAGGGGAGGAGTTATGCCATTAGCAACACTTCCCATAACAGCCGACCCAAGAGGTCTACACTCCACATTAATGTAAACATAAACAATACCATTCCATTAAACATAGAGTGTCACAAGATAAGTGACAGTTTCCCTAAACATAGAGTGTCACAAGATAAGTGACAGTTTCCCTAAACATAGAGTGTCACAAGAAAAGTGACCAGAAGAAAACATTATAAACACTTAGATGTAAGCCAAACCAGAATATGATTTGATTCAATAAAGCAGTCTTGATTTAACACTCAACCAGAACAGACTCAATCTTAATTCGCGCATGCGATGGGCAACCAAGTCCAACATGGCTCGATCGAACCAAGTCGAACCCATGATTTGCAATCGAACATGACAGATCGAACCACACGCAACCGCTGGCGATTTCGTACAAGCGGGAAGATGCGTGGGAGGCATAATGAATATTAGTGGCTGTATAAGAGTAAATGAAACCGGGCTTGAGGGCATAATTGCATGCAAAAAGGGGGCATTGGCCTCATTAGATAAATTAAGAGCATGGAGAGGCAAATATAAATGCATGCATTAGCGTACATACACGCACATCACACGTACACTATGCGTGAGTGACGGCAAGGGAGAATACCGGTGGCCAATGGGTCGCGCTATGCCTACGTCACGCTCAGGAGAGCGAAAGCAGTTAGAATGCGAGCACCAAAAGAATTTCGTGAGCGAGAGAAAACAAAAGTGAGGGCCAAGCAAGCCCGAAAGACGGGTGCGGGGGACGCTTGGTACCAAAACGAAACCAAGTGAGGGCTATGCTTGTGAATCGGGGAGTAGGGGGGAAAGCATAGATGCGAGAAGCAATAATGGTTTGTGGATGTGTGAGGGGAATATGCAAGCCGAAGGGGGAGGGATGAGCCATGGGGGAAGCCCTCTATCTAATGGATGCGAGATGCGTATGAAAGTGTATTTCCATGGAGAATTAAATAATGTAATATATTAAATTAATCAGGCTAATTATGTTTAAACGATAATTTAGTTAATACAATTAGTATATGTGTATGTAAATAATAATATTGAGCAAATATGGGTGAAATTGGGTATGACGAGTGGATTAAAGGGAGCGACGGGCGACGGCAGCGCTGGCAGAGAAAGCAGAGAGAGTCAACGGGATACGAAGGGCGGCCAATAGAAAGGCGACGCCAGTGCGTGAATGTGATGGAAGCACGTAGATACAAGGGAGCTAGACAAGGACAAGGGAATAAATGGGCGCTCAGCCACAAAGAAAGTGGACATATGCGCAAAGGATTTACGGGACTTTCACCACGCATAGTAACAAGTGGATGCGTGGGTGAAAGCAGAGGGCCGATGGAAATATACCACCTGTATAGCGGTACTACACCAAGATATTCCTGAGGCCGTGGGAACTGCCTATATAAAGGCAACGCCCATCAAGCAAAGCATCAAGTCATCAAGTCGTGATCAAGTAACAAGTAATTAAGGCCTTACGAGTAACCTTAAGAAACTTATCAAGGAAACACAAGGAGCAACAGAAAAACTAAGAACTATACAGGCCTTACGAGTAACCTGTACAGTTTCATTTGATAGTAACAAGTCCATAAGTAAGGATAACAAACACCGTACCCAAGCTAGAGTAAATTGGAGAGAAGCCAAGCAATCTCCAGGAGTATCCAAAGTCAGTGGTAGGCACGAGGATATATCCTACTGCCGAAATTCCAGGATCTATATATCCTGACGAGTACCAATTTCTGAGGAACATCCTGCTTCGTGATAACAGCTACGGGATTCGTCCCAAAGCTTTAAAGCAAAAGCATTCTCAACGAACTTAGCGAAAAGGGTGCAGAGGTGTGTAGCGCAAATCAAGCACACTATACAGATCGAGACAGTAATCAGCAACGGCTGCAGAAGCAAGAAGAAGACAAGAAAGGACGCCGAGGGATTCGAAGTGACTCACCAACGCTGTCCAAGCCCAGAACTACCATCGAGAAACCGTCATATCCAACCGAGTCCACTAACGATTTGAATAAACATACAATTAAGCATTAGCAACTGAAATCAAACGTGTTTTAATTTCACCGGGGCACAAAATAAATTTGTTGTGCCGAACCTAGCCCAAGAGATATTGTAAATATCCCGAAGGACGAAAAAGGATCGTTACAACTGAATTTAGTTGGCTTTCCGGATGCTCTGCTTGCTTGGATTTCACAATATCTAGGCAATAGGAGGCAGAGGGTTCTTTTTAGGTCCTCTCTTTCTAAGATCATTTGTGTTGAATCGGGACTCCCACAGGGCAGTGACCTTGGCCCATTATTTTTTATTAAAATTCCAGAGTTCTTATGTATGCCGATGATGTAAAAATCGCTAATCGCATCGTAGACTCTCTCTCATGTCATACCTTGCAAGCTGACCTGAATGCTTTTCAGGGGTGGTGTAGGACTAACTTGTTATCTCTAAACTGTTCTAAGTGCAAAGTTATGTCTTTTTATGGAGGTTCTCCCCAATTTTAATCAGCATATATCGACTACTGTTAGTAGGGCTAAGAGTGTTCTTGGCGTTATAAAGCGCTGGTCGAAGGAGTTCAAGGATCCATAAACTACCAAAATACTTTTTACTTCTTTAGTCCGCCCCATATTTTAATATGGATCTTGTGTTTGGTCTCCTCAATATAAGTTTTATCAAAACAAATTAGAATATGTACAAAAACAGTTTTTACTCTTTGCCTTTCGTGATTTGCGCTGGGATCCAACTGTACAACTTCCATCTTATTCTAGTCCACTTCAGTTAATTAGCCTTCCTTCTTTAACTAATCGTAGAACAATGCTTGGTGTATCTTTTCTTTACAAACTTTTGAATGGTGAGATTGACTCTTCCGAGCTGTTGAGCCAAATTAACATTTCTGTTCCATCTAGAAGGACCCGCAATTTCACACCGCTTATACTTCCCACTTGCACAACTAACTTTTCTCTGCATGAACCTTTTCGTATACTATGTAGTGACTACAACAGACTTTTGCAGGTTATCGGTTCCGAAACATCGCTTCCGGGTATAAAAACTGCGATCTTGTTGTTCCTCGCTCGTAATTAGTTGTAATCATCTTTATTTTAACATATCCTGTTTTCTTTTTATATGTAACCTATTATCTCATTACATTTAATATTTTCTATTTCTCTAGTTTAATTTATGTTTATATATGTAATACGCCTATGCCCTTAGGTCGGAGTGGGTAGAGGTTGTAACATTAACTTTACTTAGGGTCATTCGTAACAGGCCCGGGCCTGGTGTCATATGGGCCACTTGTTCGTACTGAGCGTTGTACGACTACGTCTATAAAAAAAAAAAAAAAAAAAAAAAAAAATACGGCGGTGCCAACTGTCATCTTCATAATTTATATGAAAAAAAAATTTACTCAACATTTAAAATTTTTCATATCATATGAAAATATATCATAACGTATGCGATTTATTTAATTTCGCCCATTCATATGAAAAAAAAAAAAATTTACTCAACATTTAAAATTTTTTATATCATATGAAAATATATCATAACGTATGGCATTTATTTAATATCGACCATATATATGAAAAAAAATTTAATAAAAACTAAAAATATTAATATCGCCCATTTATCGTATGGGAACATCCATATCATATGGGAATATGCATATCACATACGAATGTTTATACTTTGGTGACTTCTTAAAAACGGCCATTTATTGTATAGGGAAAAAATGTTAATTTATTATTGAGTCGTACTTTCAAACATAAATGGTCGATTTAGAGAGTATGTATCAAAAAACCTACTTAGGTGGTGTGATGTCGAGCATGGTCAGTCATATGTAATATTCCACGAGGAACTCAACATGCCCTGGGTTCAGGAAATAGCTAGGCTCAGCAAGGCTCATCTGGAGCGTCTCGACAGGCACCCCAACCAGCTGGCCATAAATCTTCTAGACAACAGCACTACCATCCGCCGCCTAAGAAGACTCCATCCATTGGACCTACCAGTCCGCGAGGAGTGATCAGCTCACTGGCTCTCACCCCAAAGCACCCTTCCCCCACCAACATTACCCTAAATACCCTAACCTTAACGATGATTTGCCTAAACATCATAGTCTGTTATACTTGTTGTAAAATTCAATTCCTTAAGTCACTGTCACGCCCCATAATTTACTTATTGTCCACAAATCGGACAGATTGTAAATAGGAGATACCCGTTAAATAAAAAAAAAAAAAAAAAAAAAAAATATGTAATATTGGTAAAATTCTTAAATACATATGTCTTATGCATTTATAATCGGCAATGTCTATTTATTTATTTATTATAATGAAATTTGATGGTATTTATAAAAATACATATGTAAATTTATTGTTGAGTGGTACCTTCAAACATAAATGGTCGATTTCGAGAGTATGTCGCACAAAACTTACTCATGATGAACAGTGGTTGTTCAGTCATGTTGAAGGCTAATATGTCACTTATATAGAGCAAAACTTTTTTCATTATTAAAATCAAATTATTATTATTGAATTAATTTCTTATAATTATAAAACACTCATCTCACTTAATGTGAAACAAACAATTTAATAATCACTCTAAGCGGTGGATCACTCGGCTCATGGGTCGATGAAGAACGCAGCAAACTGTGCGTCATCGTGTGAACTGCAGGACACATGAACATCGACATTTTGAACGCATATCGCAGTCCATGCTGTTATGGTACTTTAATTAATTTTAGAGTGCTGCTTGGACTACATATGGTTGAGGGTTGTAAGACTATGCTAAATAAGTTGTTTTAATATTTTACGAAATATTAAAGCATATGGTATATTATTGGATATATATGTATATTCATAATATTAATAATAATTGAAACACATTGGCTCACATATGTATGGCAAAAACGAAGATGTATAATTTTCTTTTTCAAATCAAATGATACTGAGGAATGTCTAGCATAAAAAATATTAAATTTTAATCTAGAATTGACTCTTATTAATGATATGAAATGAAAAAATACGAGACCCTGAAGATATTGGCACCCGCCAACCATTTGAGGCTTGGTCGGGTAATTCCGCCCCTCCACAAACATTGGTCCTTCGAGCCGGATATCCTTCCGCTCCTCCAGCTTGCATCGGCGGAATTCCTGATAAGTACAAAAATTTCATTATTCATTTCATTTGCCCTACATACTAATAAAAGTGTGAGGTTTTCCCGCTTCTCAATAGCGACCTACACACTTTTACATATTGTATGTACATACCTGACCTGTTCCAAGGTTCCATGGTAGTTCCTAATCCTTAGCGTGTTTGTCCAACGTTCTCGTTTTACATTACATTTCCATTTTTATTTTTATTTTTTCCCCGCACTTGTCAAAATCCACCTTTTTTACATATGCATTCACATGTACATGTAATTTATACAGCTGTTTGCCAAGTCCGCGTAAAAGTTTAAAAAACAAAAAATATTAAAGTGTTATAAAAAATAGGAAAAAAATAATAATCAAAGTGTTCACCGCGTTTTCTTATGTGTTGAAATAATTATTTTTAATGCCAAACAAATTTCCAAACGCGCGTATCAACGTACATACATACATCGTCATCTGTTGATTTACGCGTATTTGTACATATACATATACATATAATCCCTTCGCACATTTACCACAACACAAAAGGCAAAAAAAATATATTTTTTTTAATAGCACTTAACGTATGCACCGCGATTTCTTGCGCGTTCGAATTAGGTGCGAAATTAATTTCCTCACGCGCGTCTTTGGAAACCGGTGCACTTGCTTACATATGTACATACATACTTACATAGTCATACATTGCACATATGTACATATTCACAACACATAATCCATTTCGGTGTCGCGCATTGATTTAACACAACCCCACCTCCAATTAAATGACAATTACTTACGTTTTTTTTTTGTTGTGAACAACGCGTGTGCATACATATCTATATACTCACCTGTGTACTTATGCATATACATACGTACATACATAGATCAAAGCATTTGTCCATATGCATTGATCGTTTGTTTTGTTTGCCTTCGCGCACAACACTCGCGGTGTGTAATTTATACAGCTGTTTGCCAAGTCCGCGTAAAAGTTTAAAAAACAAAAAATATTAAAGTGTTATAATCGTTTGTTTTGTTTGCCTTCGCGCACAACACTCGCGGTGTGTAAAAACGTTCTTTTGTTCTTGGTTTTTCCGCACAAACACAAAAAAAAATTATTAACATAAGTAAACAACAAAATCAAAAACCAAATATATAAACAGCGGCCGACAGCTGTTTTCGCCAAATTCAAATCACATTATTTCCTGTTCCCTTTTTTCGCCTAATTATATATCCGCCCATATTTATGAATAAATACATATATATTTTTTCCAGCACTATCGTGCCCACATTTATATATCCGTCCATATTTATAAATTATTTATATAATTTTCCCGGCCAACTTTTTGCGCTCATATATGTATCCGCCCATATTTATAAATAAATACATATATATTTTTTCCAGCACTATCGGGCCCATATTTATATATCCGCCCATATTTATAAATAAATACATATATATTTTTCCAGCACTATCGGGCCCATATTTATATATCCGTCCATATTTATAAATTATATATATAATTTTTTCCGGCCAGTATTTTGCGCTCATATATATATCCGCCCATATTTCTAAATAAATACATATATATTTTTTCCAGCACTATCGGGCCCATATTTATATATCCGTTCATATTTAAAATTATATATATATTTTTTCCGGCCAGCCTTTTGCGCTCATATATATATCCGCCCATATTTATAAATAAATACATATATATATTTTTCCAGCACTATCGGGCCCATATTTATATATCCGTCCATATTTATAAATTATATATATAATTTTTCCGGCCAGTATTTTGCGCACATATATATATCCGGATCCAGATTTATACAAAAACGTATTTCCTTTTATCCTATACTTCTTTATTTATATATTTCCTCCGTGTTTTGTTTTATACGTACTCCCAGCGTTACTTACGAATCCATACAAACTTGTTTTGTAATCATTTCGCTTTGTCTACGTGCAAGTTTTGATCCGCACTCGTGCGTTCGTATGTTGTTCCGCATCTATCCCCATTAAAAGGGCTCCGTTTCCGAGCCACACGCGAGATAATTCTACCGCAATCCTGCGGTGCACAGTGAGAAAGCTCTTGCGTTCTCATACAGTCCACTTCTCATTTCCTGTAGTTTTCTCCAAAACAAAAAAAAAAAAAAAAAAACCCACAAACTCGGTGTTCGAAGGTAAGGTCGTCCCCTGAGTATGTCCACGGAGCCGTCCAAGACTGCGCCGAAGTCTAACGGTCTTTCGTCTCCCTCTGCAACTCCGGAGAAGGTTCGGCCTCCGATAACTCCGGTGACCGTGAAGCGTACGGATATTTCGCGCAAGTTCTCGTCTGTTCGCAGCCGCAGCGAATCCCTAAGATCCCGTCCGTCTTCGTCCAGCCTCTCTCAGGGTCGCAGATTCTCGGTTAAAGACTCGAATGAACACAAAGGTCGTTCCAAGCTTACAACCCAGACCCAGATACCGCACGTTGTTATGACGCACTGCTCTGACGCTCCCGTCACCCGATCCGTATCACAACAGCGCAGAGAACACTCCAGAATGTCCCTCTCCGATTTCATTCTGGCGTGCGACGCATTGACTCTATTCGAAGCTCGGGAAAGTGAAGCTCTAACTTCTGAAGTGCCCTTGTTTTCCATTAAAATGCACTTAGAGCAGCTCAAATCCCTTTGGTCAACTGTCGAGATGGAATACTCCCGTTGTCACAAGGCCTTGACAGTCCAAACCGACGAGGAAAGCTTGGCAAACATAAGCCACATCAAGGCGAAGCACGAACACGCTTATGCGGCGTATGTGCGATGCGGGACGTTGTTCGGAGAACGCATCGAACAGCTTGTAGTGATGTACTTGTGCACGTGTAGTTGTTAGCTGCCTAATTTTTCTACCTTGCTAACGATAACACAAATGTATGCTAAAGATCGGGGTCGTGCACTTCTAGCGTTGCTCTTGCTTAGCTCGTCGGATGAGGGGGGGTTCTTTCCTACTCTAGGCATACGCACGGATCATACAGAAAAAATATAAGTGCACTATCAGAAACTAAAAGGATGTAAAAAAAAAACAAAATATTGGACCAGATAGGGATACTATTAATTGTGCGGACGACTTCTCTGCCGATTAGCTAAAGGTGTTGTTCGCTAACCCTTTCCTACCTTGGCAACCTATTGGGTTTGATTGATTGCCCCCTTAACAGACTCTTAAATGATCTTAGACGATTTGTAATGGCAGAGTAAGAACCGTACCAAGTGAAGACATGTGCGTAGTACTCAGGGGGGGGTTATTCATTTATTTTTGCAAACAAACAAAAGAAAATATTCTTTCCGAAATGCAATTAAAATTATTATTATTAAAGAGGGCTACTACACCACAGTTAATGCTACGGAAGCCTACTGACGGAGTCATGAACTGAAAAGGGACCTCTTTAGCTAATTTAGGTACTTATGTCTTTCAAATGATATACACCGAGAGATTTATTCTGCTCGTTAGCTAATTCATAATACGACGAACTGACCTTCCTCAACACCTTAGCTGGGATGAAGACTGGTGCTAATTTGCTACTAAATCTTTTTGGGGCTGAACTCTGTGTAAAATTTCGAGCATGAACTGTGTCACCGACTTTTAGTTGTCTGCTTCTGATACGTAAATTGTAATTACGAGCATTTGTTGCATGTGCCTTGGCTATGTTATCCTTAGCTTTTTGCCGAGCTACCTGCAATGCATCGAATCTATTCAACGAGGTGTCTTCAGTCATTAAATTCAATTTCCGCAAAAGTTCATAGTCTTTACCATTATGAAGCATGTGTTGACCAAAACATAGATAGTAGGGGGAATATGCAGTACTGCGGTGGATAGAAGAACGAAAGGCTGCTCTAATTTCTGTAAGATGATTATCCCAAGTGGTATGGTCGGTCCCTATGTATGCGCGAATTGCTGCTAGAACTGAGCGGTTAAGACGTTCACTTGCGTTCGCCTGAGGGGAATAAATAGCGGTGCATTGATGCGAGACTCCGAATCGAGTAAGAAATGACTTAAAGAATCCGGATATGAATTGTGAACCATTGTCCGTCAGTATACATTCCGGTACGCCAAATGTATAAAATATACAATTTTCTAAATATTCGCAAATACGATTGGATGTAAACTTCTTAAGTGGATGGAGAAAATGAAATTTGGTGTTGTGATCGACGATGATCAATAATCCAATGTGCCCTTGCTTTGATCTAGGATACGGACCTAATAAGTCCATGTAAAGCTTTTGAAACGGTCTATCGGATGTCATGGGCTTTCCCATGGGAGGTCGAAGAATCTTGTTCTAATCTTGTCACTAGTTTTGCCAATGCCACAATGTGCTGAGTTCGGGGGATTATGTGCTGTCTTTATTATGTCTTCGGTAAGCCTGGATGGAATCCATAATTTCCAAGAATCGTTTTCCTGCGCTTCATTTCCGTTTCATTTTGAAACGGTCTATCGGATGTCATGGGCTTTCCCATGGGAGGTCGAAGAATCTTGTTGCCGCTTTTTGTAGACCGACAAGTCGAACAACTGTCAATATATTTTTTTATTTGGGATGCCATGTTGGGCCAAAAGAAGTATCTTCTAATCTTGTCACTAGTTTTGCCAATGCCACAATGTGCTGAGTTCGGGGGATTATGTGCTGTCTTTATTATGTCTTCGGTAAGCCTGGATGGAATCCATAATTTCCAAGAATCGTTTTCCTGCGCTTCATTTCCGCTTGCGTGCTCTGTTCGCTTATATTCATCTGATTCAAAATATTCAAAGACGACAAATCTATCATAGGTTTTATTTCCGAAAGTTCTGAAACTTCATCCCGTCGCGATAATGAGTCCGCTACAATGTTTTGACAACCAGGACGATGAACGATTTAATTGCCCATCTCGCTAATCTACCGGAAAGGTCCTTCTGTTTCATAAGCCATTTTAGAGAAACGTGATCGGTAACTACTACAAAAGTTTGTCCCTCAATGTATGCTCTAAATTTCTTAATTCCTTTAATTACTGCCAAACATTCGAGTTCTGATATCGTATAGTTTCGTTGAGCTTTGTTCAGTTTCACAATAAAATAAACGGTCTCTTAAAATCGGGAGTGGTCAAAATAGGTGCTGAAGTTAATCTTCGTTTCAGTTCTGCATCTTCGTTCCAACTAAGAGATCGGTTCTTTTTTAAGAGTTCTGTTAATGGAAAGCTAATGGTGGCATAATTTTCAATAAAACGTCGATACCAGCCAGTCAGTCCCAAAAATCTCCTTAATTGTTTTACTGTTGTTGGAATCGGAAAGTCGTTTATTGCACAAATTTTTCCAGGATCGGTTTTCACTTGTCCGTATCCAATAATAAAGCCGAGGTATTTAATCTCCTGCATGCAGAACTTAGATTTAGCTACATTAATCGTAAGATTCGCTTTACGTAGTCTCAATGCTACCTCTTGTATTAAAGCAATATGCGATTCAAAATCTTCGGAAAGAATTAACAGGTCATCGAGGTAAACGAATACTCTTGTGCGCAAATAAGACGGTATGACACGATCCATAAGTCTACATAAAGTATGTGGGGCGTTGCACAAACCAAAAGGTATCACTTGATATTGGTAAAGTGGCCGGTTAGGTATGGTGAAGGCGGTGTATTGACGTGAGCTTTCCTCTAACGGAATTTGCCAGAAGGCGTGCTTCATGTCCAGTCCAGTAATAAATCGAGCAGGTGGCAGCCTGCTAAGTATTCCATCAATATGGGGAAGAGGATACGCGTCCTTACGAGTGCACTGATTCACTGCTCTAGAATCTAAACATAATCGAACTTTATCACCACGTCTCACCAATACACGGAGCTCCATGGACTGTTACATTCTTCAATGATATCTAAATCTAACATTCTATCTATTTCCGTGAACATTAACTTCTCAATGGCCCACGAAATTGTCCAATGCCTTTGTTTAATGGGCCTAGTACTATCAACTTCAATATTATGATCAATGAGATGTGTGCGACCTAATCCTTCTTTATCGTAGCAGGGTAATTTAGCAATTGCAAAATTAAGTTTTTGCTGCTGAGACTCAGACAAACGGTGCATTTTCACGGAATCTCCATGATCCTTTCCTTTTTCTTCAATAATATCCGATACTATTAGTGGGTCTTCCTTCAATTTGTCTATTAAACCAAATTTACGCCAAAAATCTATTCCAAGATATATGTCTTGTTTTAAATCAGGAATAATAAAGAAATCAAGGGGTTTGGTAAGTTGTCGATATGTAATGTCACTTGTCAATTTACCTTTAACAAAACATTCAGAATTGTTGGCCGTAATTATTTTGCCTGAACAATTGCGTGTTTTAGAATGCTTTAAAAACTCTTTAGCTACCTTACTTCCTAAGCAACTAATATTAGGGCCACAGTCTAAAAGAGCAGTGAAGGTCTGGCCTTCTATCTTTATTTCTGTGTACAATCGATTATCTGATCGGGAAAATATACTGGAAATCAGTTTCTTGCGGTTATTTCTAACCTTCTTCCAAAAGAAGCGTAGTCTATGCGTAGAGCGCTTAGACTTAATCATTGGTCGTATGCTGTCTACGTCACCACAGGTGCGATGACGAACGGTCTCATACTGAGGCAAACGTAGGTGAAGAGGACGAAATGGGCTTTTATCAACTGTTTTCGAAGTTGGTCCTACATTTCCTTGTGAATCTGTTTCTTTCCTACAAACAAGAGGTTCACATTCCTCTGTTTGGGAATATTTATCCTTCATTATTGGTGTGGATGCGACAAAGAAGTGTTGATCGCCGCATCCGTCGGTCGGTTTTCCTGCGGGTTGCAATTACGACAACGCGGTTTAAAAACATTTACGGCTCCGCAACCATAGCAAAATACAGTACGCGGTTCCAGACAGATATCAAAACGGTGTCCAGGCTTCCGGCAGTTCCAACATGTAAGTTTATGTTGAAAAGCTGCCACCTCCTCCTGCATAATCCTAATTCAGCTATCTTTGAACGATGTCCAAAAGTATTCTTGGTTGGTATGCTCTTCATTTGTTTAGCAAATTGCTCGTGGGTTCGTACTTCCTGTCTCAGATGAGATAAGGTAAAAATTCCTAGATGCATCAGTTCATAACGAATTGCCGACTTTGAATGTCTAATTAATAACTTGACTAAAGAATCCTCTGAAAGTTGTGTGTTTAATCTTCCTACTAGCCTTTCGACACTAAACTGGTAATCCTCAAAGGTTTCATTCTCGCCCTGGTGTCTGCTATTAATCAGTTCCCAGGTGTCCATATCGTTATCTACTTCATCAAACTTCTTTCTAAATTCTACGCAAAATTTATTCCAATCGAAATTTGGGTGTGCTCGATGAAATTTCCAAAACAGTAAATACAAATGATCACAAAGTACTTGATAATCTTCATTTAAATTTTGTTCTGCTAATGAACGAACTCTGTATAGGAAATCCTCCGAATGCATTCCTTCTTTGGAACCATCAAATTTTATTCGCCAACTTTGCATAATTTGAGTTCTGAGTCTGACTACTAAGATTTCTAGATGTTTGCGTGTGGTTATAGTGTTCCTCTTGTCTTGGTGCCGGGAGGCTGAACGCTGCAGAACGTTCTGAAATGGGGTTTGGTTCTTTGCGCTCAAGTCGAAGCTAACTTGTCGTCAATCAGCAAAGCTAAATGGTTTACTAACTGTTCCTGTTGTGCTTGGATAGCAGTTTGTATCAAAGTTGTATAATCTGGAGGGGTACATGGTCTTGGACTACTAGCTTGAGTAGGCGGTGGCCTATGTTGACGAGAGGTGGTCGAAGATCTCGTGCCGATCCCTTTTCTTTGAATTGCTCCCTGATTACGAATAGGTTTGGTCTTGACCAGGTCCTGAACGAGTATTATGAGGGGGCACAGGCTGAGTTGTGGGCTCGCCTGATTTACTAGCTTCTTGGAGTTCCGTTTCCAAGTCAATATTTGATCTTACAAGTTGTTTCATCTTGCAAGGATGCAAGTGGGGCATAAATTCGAAGTTTTTAAACACTCTGTAATACACTTATTGTGAAATCTGTGCTTACAAGGCGACGAAGCAATTGCTTCGTTTTCATTTAAAGTTTCATGGCAAATGCCGCAAAATGGGTCATTTTCTTGCAAAGCTCGCGCAATGCTCTCGTGACAGTGTCTAACAGACATACTTAAATTTTTCTTTAATTAATTTAAATTATATAAATTTGGAATCCGCCATCATTATCCAATCCTATTGCCGTTTACAAAGTTGATTCGATCTGCACAAAAAAATAGATTTCTATTAAATCTTAAACGAAAATTCCTATTGCCGATTTGTCTGAATGACGATTTCCTAAACTGGTCATATACCGACATATGCCAGTCATATGCTATTCCTGGTCCAGGTTCTTTTCACTCTAAACAAATTTAAGGTCTAAGAATGCCTATTTTATACTATTGTAACTTCAACGACTCCATTGGTCAGTCAACCCGATATAACCGAGTTGCAACTGCAATTCCTAACGATAGCCTCAAACTACAAAGATCATAAAATTTGCGTTCCTGCCTAGTCATACAAAGATACGTCCTACGATGCTGTTGCCGCCAATAGTTTCTTCTGGTCGACTAATCCGGAAATTCTCGAATTACTATCGCGATTCACACAAGCAATCTACAACGGGCACCATCGCATTACGAGTCTGCATAACTAGCTTGAAAATAAAGTTAATCTAAATATGAATGGATGATAATGAGCGAAAACATGTGTGTGGATACTTTGGTGGTGTACATATCCGATTAGTAGTGGGGTTGTCCTACGTTTTATTCGGGCCTTATGATTGGGCTCCATTACTGTAGTGTTGTTCTAAATTATTCGAGTCCCACGGTTAGCATTTCTGTAGTAATGAATAATTTAGAATTCTGGTCCCACGGTTGGGCGCCATTTCTATAGTAATGTACTTGTGCACGTGTAGTTGTTAGCTGCCTAATTTTTTTACCTTGCTAACGATAACACAAGTGTATCCTAAAGATCGGGGTCGTGCACTTCTAGCGTTGCTCTTGCTTAGCTCGTCGGATGAGGGGGGTTCTTTCCTACTCTAGGCATACGCACGGATCATACAGAAAAAATATAAGTGCACTATCAGAAACTAAAAGGATGTAAAAAAAAAACAAAATATTGGATCAGATAGGGATACTATTAATTGTGCGGACGACTTCTCTGCCGATTAGCTAAAGGTGTTGTTCGCTAGACCTTTCTGTACCCACCCTACCTTGGCAACCTATTGGGTTTGATTGATTGCCCCTTAACAGACTCTTAAATGATCTTAGACGATTTGTAACGGCAGCATAGTCATGGATTCAGGTGACGGACTCCTCAATGAATTAGTTTACACAAACATGACGAAATTTCAAGTTACGGGTATAATTCAAACAAAAGGGTTTTCATGACTTAATTTTCTAAGAAATTACAAAATAAAGATATGCAAAAAGATATAGCAAAATAAATTTAAATACGATAATTAGAGCAAATATAGATTCAAAAAAAAAAAAATCATAATAATTCAAAAGAGATTTGGGTTATGTGGCCGCGTGTGCCAGTTGGCAATGAAACAAATATTTATAGTATATACATGTGTGTGTTAACTCACGATTTATCCAACGGTGCGATCTCTGGGCCCATCGATGCTGCAGGGATTTGCTGTATAATTTAGTTATTAGAAAAATGAAATGCAACAAAGCCAATCTCAACGCATTACATACCCATTAGGTTTTCCACTAAGGAAAACTGATTTTATTTAACCAAATAGGGACTTAATTTTAATGATATTTAAAGTTTCGTTACGTTACTTAAACTAATACTTCATTTAAATTTCTTTTAGTTAAGCAAAAATTTTACATTAATCAAAGAGAAGAGAAAAAAAAAAAAGAGAAGTATGAAAAGGTGTTGCCGTGGTGCAACAAGAAAACGTAGGATCCAAACAAAAGGGCTGCTACTCCATACTTTGCGGAGTCTATACCATCCGACTACTCCCATAAACGCTCTTACTTGTTTAACTGTTTTCGGAATTGGCCATGACTGAATCGCGTCTGTTTTTGATGTGTCAGTTGAAATTCCTCCATTGCCTACTATATATCCTAAAAATGCAACTTTTGTGACAGAAAATTTGCTCTTTGCCACATTTAAAGTCACATTCGCCATTCGAAATTGCTCAGCTAGCTTGGCTAACACAATAAGATGTTCCTCAAAGCTTTCTGATACTACACATAAATCGTCTAAGTATCCAAAAGTACAATATTTTAATTCAGGGGGTATTATTTCATCCATTAGTCTACACATTGTTTGCGCGGCATTACACAAACCAAATGGCATAACCACAAAATGATACAATGGACGACCGGGTACTGTAAATGCTGTGATTGCTTTTGATTCCTCACTCAAACCTATTTGCCAAAAAGCATCCTTCAAATCTATCTTGGAGATGATGTTAGCTTTTGGTAGTCTTGCGAAAATTCCATTGATGCTGGGCAGTGGGTATGCGTCTTTCTTTGTAACCTCGTTAATACGTCGTGCATCTAAGCATAAACGAACTTTTCCAGGTTTAATCACCAAACGCATGGGCGAACTCCAAGGACTATTTGACTTCTCAATAACTCCTAGCTCTAACATTCTATCGATCTCCTGAAACATAACTTTTTCAACCGCCTGTGAAACTGGGTAAAATCGCTGTTCAATCGGGGTGGCATTGCCTACCTCTATATGATGTTGCAGAAGCTTTGTTTTTCCGAGACCTTGCCTTTCAAAGTCTGGAAATAGACTAATGATTCCGCCTAAACGTTTTTCTTCTTCTGCTGTCAGCGGAAACTTTTCCTCACCGTCTTTCTCTGTTAATCTAGGCACGTTGCTATTTGAAGTTTCAATCGAGGAAATTACACCCGGGGCCAATTTGAAAGCTTTCCAAAAATCTGTTCCTAATACTACCCTATGCTTAATCGAAGGGATTATAAAGAAATTAATGTCCTTCATCTGCTCCCTATATTTTACGTTCAGTTGTATGGATCCAATAACTGTTTGTGGCTGTCCATCAGCCGTTTTTACTGACGAATTAATTTTGCAAAATTTTGAATTGTGCGACCAGTCTATTTTAGCCAGGTCTGCTCCAATGCAACTAATATTTGCCCCTGTGTCTAATAAGCCTAATTCTAAAAATTGTAAAAATGAAATTGAAGCATAAAATCGGCCATCTACGGCTTCATTAATTACTGAACAAATTAACCTTCTTTTGGTATTTCGTACAGCTTTCCAAAAGTTACGCATACGCAAGGTTGAGCGCTTTGGTGCTCTCTTGACGCATGCGACATTACTATCATCAGAAAATATTCTTTCGCGGACTCTTGCATATTCTTTTAAACGTATGTGGTATGGTTTAATTGGATGTAACTTAATATTCTTTCTATTTGTTTGTAACTCTGAAATGTTTTCTTGCTTTTCTTGTTCAGTGTAATTACGATTTAATCTTTTGTGAGCAACATTTACTAAGGGTCCGTCCGCTTGTTGCCATAAGGTTGTCCCTTCCGATAGTTTTCCGTCCTATTTGAACATTTTATACACTGCGGCTTGTATACTCCTTTTGTTCCGCAGCCGTAGCAAAAGATAATCCGATCTTCTAGGCACATGTCCCAGCGATGTCCTTCTACGTCACAATTCCAACAAACCAAAGAATTCGCCACTCGCTGAACTGCATCTACCTCTTTCACCGACAACTCGTCTTCTGACTGTTCTGTGGCGTCTAGTACTGCAGCTACGGATTTGTAAACGGGTTTAGAAAAATTTACACTCTTGATCGGACGCTTAATTAGTGTCTCTCCCAATAGATTTTCCCTTCTTTCTACTAACTGTCGTAGATGTGACACCGAAACAACTGATATATATAACAATGCTTCACGCACTTCCGGTATCAGGTTACGCTGCAACTGCTGCACTAGTCTATCCTCTTCCAATGGAACCGAAAGCCTACTAACAATGGATATTACATCCTCATAAAAATTATCAAATGATTCTCCAATCTTTTGCTTCTTATTTCTTCAAAAATTAAATCATCATCCTTGTTATCACGATATTGTCTTTTGAGTTTGTCACAAAAATCTGTCCATTCTACTTGCGTGATCTCTTTACGGTATCTCCAATACCAATCTCGGGCTTTTCCAGTTAGGAGAATATGAAGGTTCTTACAGACTACTGAAAAGTCTCCATCTAAACTATCCATAGTTAATGCACGCACTCTGTACAAGAATTCTTGCACGGTACTGCCTTTTTGTGATCCCTCGAACTTTATACCCCAACTCTGGATAATCTGTGTAACCTTTTCGCTCCTAATACTTGATGTAGAAATCGGAGAATTTCTGGGTGAAGATTGTGCTCTAGCCTGCGTATTTAATTCTTGTATGCTGGCTGCTGCTTCATTCGTATGCAAACTTTCAAACTTCTGATTTATAAGATTCTCTATTCTTTCAAACAATCTTTCGTAGTCGACCGCTGGTGCCGATGTACTAGCTGTGGCGTTGACTCTTGTCTGATGTCTCTCAAAATTTTCTGGTTGAGCGCGTTGTACTCTTCGCTTAGGAGGTCTTCCCTGTCTTTTCGCTGTTCGTAGTGGTTCTACCTCTTCTGATGAATTCATCACCGTATTTTGCGGACTATTGTCATCAGGTATGGCTGACTGTTCTGGACCAGATAAAAGGTGTGCTTGCCTCTGGTGTCGCGTATTATGGACTTTAGGAACTGCTCCTCGTTTTTGACTGGCTGATAACTCAGTTCTAACTTGTACATCTCTAAGGTGGCATAAAGACTTGCATACCGGACACTCTTGATTTGTCGAAACATAAGTAATTATACGATTTCTATAAAATGAGTGCATACACTTTGTCGTTGCCCTTTCGTGTACGTCTGAAATAACTTGTGAACAAATGCTACACACTTGTGATGAGGATGATCGTGGTGCCTCCTCGTACTCTCTATCACTGTGTATTACTGACATTTTTAAATATTCGATAGCGTTATCAATTCAACCAAATGTTAATCAAATTCTTATTTTTTTTTTTCTTGAATAATAATTTTGAATAATTTTTCTTTTCGAGTTACTCTAAGTGAATTCAGGTGTAATAATTTACTTTATCACTAGGGACTACTCTTGAAATCTGCGTTAGGGATGCTATTTTCTTAGCAACCGGAAATAGAAATATACATAAGTACACTCATATTTTGGGTAGTGTCTTTCTTTTTAAGCGGTTGGGTTAGGGTCACTTGACTCTACATCCCATAGTTCCTATTCTCAAAAAAAAATCATCTTCCCTCTTTTATTTGAGTTGCACCTACATAAATGAATTTAAAAAGGGATTCGTTACCTGCTTAATATAGTCGCTTGCTATGCCAATTATGATCTGGGGTTGGCTGATTAAACCATTAATGTTTTCACCAATGTCCTGACCACTCACAATTAAGCTGCTACGGGCTATACTAAAAGGGATAACAAAACTAGACTGACTAGTCTATGTACTCTCTACAATAATACTAGCGGTTGCATTATCCTTGGATGATGTTTCAGCCATTTGTCACAATCATAATTCCAGGTAATACGTATTCTATTAAAGCAAAAGGTAAAAAGGGGTCAATCTACCAAATGAATTATCTACCTGAGAAAACCTTAAGGAGATAATTATCAAATTAGAATCTGGCCCCTCAGTTGGGCGCCAAAAATTACTGTAACGTACAAAGCCTTAACGTAGCCGATGGGCAGCAAAAATTATTGTATCTAATTAAAATGTGCCCCATGGTTGGGCGGCAAAAATTTCTGTAACTAAATATCTATAACCACGACACCACAAAGGCTTACCAACCATTGCAGTCGGCAACTATACGTTATTGTGTGAGGCCTATCTTGGTGTTAACACGATTCATCTGCGGGACTCTTAATGCGGCTAGCAAGACAATCGGCTGGGGTGGTTCTTTGATGAATGTGTTTCACCCACTCACACGTCAGCAACTTTAAATAAAGTCCCTGTGCTGAAACTCGAAATAGAATAGAGAGAAAAGAATAGAAGAAAATAGTCCTAGTGTGGGCTGTATAGGTGTATTTACAGCCGCGCTCTCTACCCACCCTACCATGATTTTCCTTTCAGCGCTAGGGGAAAATCCCAGAACAAACATCCTTATTCACATTAGATTGCCCAAAAAGAAAGTTCAGAAAATTACCTCATTATAAAAATCATTATTATTCACTTAAATTAATGTATTCTCACATTCATTCATTTCTTAGAATCTAATGTTTCATGTAGTATTCTGAGAACAAAGTTAACTCACATTAAAAAAAACCAAAACCATTCCATAATATATATATAAGAAAATTTACAACTTCATAAATGATATGAATTAATTTGTAATTACAAAAAAAATATATAGCTCGAAACTTTAACGCATATCGATTTATATTCAAAGATAATTAAATCATGTCAAAAAAAAACATTCTAAATACTCGGCATAATTTCATGAACATTAACTTCTCTTTTTTTTTTCTTTTAAACTTCGACCCACTGTGCAAAAGCAAAACGCAATGCTTACATATGCAGCGTATAAAAATTAACCGTTCAATTTTTTTTTCAACTCTTCACATACAAAATGTTTCAATAAAACAATTATGCATATTTTTTCACTCTTGCCTTTTTCTCTTTTGATACTTTTCACTTTTCAGTTCATTTTCTTTTTTTCTTTTCTTTACGCATGATTTTATTTGAAACACATTAGAAGTATATAAAAACATATAGAGGGGCAAAGGGAGTGGAGATAAGCAACGACAATTGTTTTCGCTTTTGTCTTTGCATTGAATACTCTTGCTTAACGTCTCCGACTTCGCTTTATATTTTGGTAACAAAAAAATGTAGTAAAAAAAACTCACCCTTGTAGCGTCCGACGAAGGCCTTCGAGGAATTGCTGTAGAGGCTATAGATTTAATTTAATTTTTTTTGTATTAATTATGTTCACATTTTTTTTGTTTCGTTACCAAGTAAAGCAATTGCTCATGCTTGTTTTTTTTTTTTAAATGTTCTTTTCGTTTATATTTTCACTTTCTTCATCCTCTGTTATAGATTTTTTTTTTTTTTTTTGACCTTTCAATTTTGCATTAGTTCATTTTTTCCATTTTTTTTGTTTTTGCTCCTTTTTTTTCATTTTTAGTGTATGTTACCTCGCGACTTAAAAAAACAATTTTGGTTTTGCACAATGTGGCTCGAAATGTTGCTTTGCGTTTTTTTCTTTGTGTACTTTTTTTTCACTTGCTTCACTCCTTTTGCTTTTTTTTTTTTTTTTCTCTTATTACCAATTATTATTTGTACACCAACTTATTCTAGCTTTCGATTCTAGTATATAACCTAGGTTTAAACAAAAGAAGAAGTTAAAAATTTTCGTTTTCACTATGGCTTTCTGGCTTAAACCCTTTTTTTACTTGATTTTCACTCGTTTTTAACTCGGATACAATTTATTCTTTGGGCTGCGTGTTTTCGCTGTTTTCACTTTTCACCGCTTGCCGCGTGTCGTATCGAAATCTGACTGATCAGACGGTCGCCAATGTAATTGTTTCGTTTCTTTGGTGACTAACTTCTTCGCTGCTTGCACTATCCAACATAAATGTCTTGGACTTCTGGCTTCGGAAAATTTGACACCAAAATTTGGGCTTTACGTTTGTCTAACAAAAAAAAATTATATACACATACGTGATAAAATGTGAATGTCGTTAATGCGTTTTTTTTTCTTTTCTTTAGAGCTGTATAATTACCTTCTGCTTAATCAAAGCAATACATTTTAATTTCCTTTTTTCTTTTCCATCATGAACGAACATACCGAGACTTTGAAAATCTGCGTGCAAAATTTTATTTGCAAAAATGACCAAATTTTTAATGATTCAAAGAAAAATTAGCACTTACTCAAGAAGTATATCTTGAAATAGAGAACACCAACATCAATGGTTTCTTTTTTATTTCCGATTCAAGCCCATGAAGATGGCTTGTATTTATTCGGATTTAAAATTTACTTGGGTTATTTTAACCACAAAAAAAATGAAATATTAATTTTTTTCTCACTTCCTGCAAAGGACTGTTCCGCTCGGTTGCCAATTTGAAAAGAATTTATCAAGATAGTTCGCCTATGCTCTATGCCTAGCTTTGATCTTCGCTTAGACCCGAAGTCAATTGTCAAAGTGACATTATCCGCTATTGGCATAATGGGAAAAAGAAATGTACCACTGTGGTGAACTTTCTTTCTGCAATCAAGCAGTGCATTCGCGGGTCTTTTAAATGCTGCCTTCCTTTCTTTTTTTACTTTTTTTTTTTTTTCTTTTGAGCTGCAAGTTTTACTCAAGGCACCTCCACACTTTCTCAACGTCGTATCGACCGTGCCTATTCACCTTCGTGACTTTATATGGCCCTAAGTATTTACCTCTCAACTTTAGACCTGTCCCATACTGCGTACGTTTAATCGCCACTAACTCGTTTAAATTGTATTTTCTTTCCCATTTGCTGTTCTTGTCAAACGTCGTTTTCATTTCCTGCTGTATTTCATAAATATTCTTTCGAGCCTCCGCTCTAATCTCATCACGACTACAGTCTAATTCTTCTATTAACGAATCGGTTGTCAGCTTTCTTATTTCGGGATTGTAACGCTTTGTTGTGACCTTGATCGGGCCAACGTGATCAATGTGATATGTCATCAATGGCTGATCTCCTTTGCTTATTGGGATCAAATATCCTTCCTTTTTACCGGTTTTGGCTTTAACAATAAGACATTCCACGCAACACTCAACAACACGGGCTACCTTTTCTTTTAATTTTGGAATATAATACGACTTTTCTACCATATCTTGAGTCTTTTTAGCTCCAAAATGTCCTTGTTTGTGTGCAATCTGTATTATTTCTTTTTCCATCTGCGAGGGAACGACAATAAGTTCTTGATTGGGGTCTTTAAATATTTAATTTTCAATGTAAAAATCTTCATATCCCTTCTCCTGAACTAAACTCCTGATCAATTTAGTCCAATCATCTGACAACTGTGCTTCCCTCAATCTATGGGTTATGGTGTCAGTTAGCAGAAAACAAGATAAACGGCTCAGAGCATCCACATACCGCATCTTTGAACCTGAACGATGTTCAATCTGATAATCGAAATCTTGTAGGTACATTGCCCAGCGTGCTACACGTAACGGAACATCTTTCTTTTTCATTGTCATCGTGAACGCATTACAATCTGTAACAATCTTAAATCTCAATCCTAGCACATATACACGCCACTTTATTAATGCTCCAATAACTGCTAAAACCTCAAGTTCATATGAATCATACTTCTCTTCGCAAGGTTTAGTTTTCCGACTCATATATTGTACCGGATGAAATAAACCATCTTCTGAATCTTTCTGTAAAAGCGCAGCTCCGAAACCGTGTTTCGAGGCATCAGTGTAATTCTCAGTCTCTAGCTTAGGATTGTATAACTTTAAAACGAACCTTTGATCAATGCTAACTTCAATTGCTCAAACGCCACCATTTGCAATTCTTTAAACTCAAACTTGTTGTCTTTTTGCAAAATGTCCGTCAAGGGCTTAGCTGTTACTGCGTATCCTTCGATAAATCTACGGAAATACGATGTTAACCCCAAAAATCGTTGAACTGACTTCTTATCATGTGGGATCGGGAATCTTGAAACGGCATCAGTCTTCTCCTTACTTGGCTTAATGCTTCCATTTTCAACTATATAGCCCAAAAAATATACTTTACTCTGCAGTATCTGACATTTCTCCCATCAACCCATTTACCGCAGCTATCTTCAACACCCTTTTAAGTTTAAGTAGACCATCATTCGCGCTAACACTTGGTATAATTATATCGTCCATATACACCACTGCATCTCCATTCTTCACCGATTCTCTCATTACTGCCATTATAAATCATGTAAAAACTGCTGGAGAGTTGGAAATTCCGAATGGTACATATAGGAATTCATACTGACCATTCTGAGTTACGAATGATTTTTCCTCAACAGGAACATGGAAAAACCTATTTGTTAGATCTAGAGTAGTATAAACTAACGCAGTTTGAAGTATTTCTAATACGGTATCCATCTGTGGCATAGGAAAATTATCTCGGACCACTTTCTCATTTAGCTTTCTGTAATCGCAGCACAAACGTTTTTTCCCATTCTTCTTTGTTACAAGTACAACAGGCGAAGCATATTCGGAAAAACTTGGCCTTATTATCTTCTCCTCCAACCATTCTTGTACTGTACTATCAATAATTTTCTGATCAGATATGATATGTGACAAGCCACTCTTGATTTCCCTTTTATTCAGTGCTGCACTGTGAATACACATACTTTCAAATTCCTTAAACAACTCAGCACAAGATTTATTCTCTTTACACAGTGATTCTTTTCTCTTGATGCTCACAAACTTTGTAACAACCAAATCGACGGGATCTAAAATGGTTCTACCCAAAATTGCCTCATATGCCATATAGCCCAGAAAATGTACCTTACTCTGCAGTATCTGACATTTCTCCCAGTTTATTCTCAACCCTTTTGTCGCAGCTATCTTCAACACTCTTTTAAGTTTAATTAGACCATCATTCACGTTAACACTTGGTATAATTATATCGTTCATATACACCACTGCATCTCCATTCTTCACTGATTCTCTCATTACTGCCATTATAAATCTCGTAAAAACTGCTGGAGAGTTGCATATTCCGAATGGTACATATAGGAATTCATACTGAACATTCTGAGTTACGAATGCTGTGTACTTCTAAGATTTTTCCTCAACAGAAACATGAAGAAACCCGTTTGTTAGATCTAGAGTAGTATAAACTAAAGCATTTTGAAGTTTTTCTAATACAGTATCCATCTGTGGCATAGGAAAATTATCTCGGACCACTTTCTCATTTAGCTTTCTGTAATCGCAGCACAAACGTTTTTTCCCATTCTTCTTTGTTACAAGTACAACAGGCGAAGCATATTCGGAAAAACTTGGCCTTATTATCTTCTCCTCCAACCATTCTTGTACTGTACTATCAACAATTTTCTGATCAGACTCTGCTAGACGCCTTGGATGCTGATAAACTGGCAACTCATCTGTTAGTACAATCTTCATTTCGATAGGAGTGTTTGTATTGTTCCACTGTTCTGGCTTGATACAATAATGCCTTATTTGCTCTCAGGTCTGGTATACCTTCTACGAAATACTCGATTAAACTTTCGTCATCCAAATCGATCGGCTTTGCGATTTCCATTAACGAATACAAAAACTCATAAAAATTCTCACCTCTCTTCAACTGACGATTACTTAGTCTTCTATGAACTTCGGCTGATGTAACCTTCACTCTGAATTCGTTTTTCAAAGCTACTTTCAGGGACTCCCAACTACAAATATCTCTCTTACTACGTATAACCGACAATGCAGCTCCCTTTAACAATTGTTTTGCATACACAAAGAGCTGTAACTGACTCCACTGTACGGTTAAAGCGCATTCTTCTAGGTCCCTAGTCCATTGTACAACATCAATCGAACCTAAACCGCAAAACTCGGAAACGCTTCCCTCCACATCTTTTAGTGTGAACCATGACCTTTGCCCATCTGTGTTCGGGACTTCTCGAATTGTTCTAGCCGAGGCGAAATCTGCCTCCTGCCCGTCATTTTCAGTTTGTATTAGATCGTAATGAGCGAGTAGACGCGATTGCAGCTCAGCTTTAAGGCCTGTAGTCTCTAGCCCTCTCTCAATTTAATGCGCTCTCTCAATTTAATGCGCAACTCTTCAATACGCAAAGTTAGAATCTAACCTCGATCCATTTCACACAATTACATGTATAATGCTTAACAAGTTTGCTATATTAATGTATAGTTAGTATCAATTAATCAAATTTGTTACGACTTAGCAAAATTTACACACTATGTTAATGTAGGTCAAATTGTGGTAGGTTATGGTTAAATTCAGACGATTCTTAGAAATGTGCTCTCTGCAGCTTGCATCAATTTCGTCAATATTTCTGCCACCGGTCTGGTTTCGTCGCGCAAGCAAAGTAACTCACACTCAAGACAATAATTAAACAGCTCTATAGTCGTCCTGCTCTATGGAACCACTCAATATCGCTGTAGCAACTCACTCTGCTGTCGCTACTCACTGGTACTCACCGGCTGTTTTCCACTCGTTTTTTGTCTGCTTCCACACCAATTATCTCAACTTCATAGACACAGCAACAGACGTTGCCTTCTCGTTTGGACTTGCCATCGTCGTCTGCTTCTTGTAACGGTTTGTGTTGTCCGCTCTCTTTTGGTTTTCCGCTTCCACAGTGAACACTAATTATCATCAACTTCGTGTCTGCTGTCTGCTCTCTCCGTCTGTCTGCTTCCACAGTGAACACTAATTATCATCAACTTCGTGTCTGCTGTCTGCTTCCACAGTAATCACTGGTTATCATCAATCTGCTCTCTGTCTGTCTGCTTCCACAGTAAACACTGGTTATCATCAACTTCGTGTCTGCTGTCCGCTCTCAACTTCAGTCGTCGACTTTTTGCCAAAACGGCGCCAAAATTCTTAGTGACGCTCTCGAGCCGCTCTCAACTTCAGTCGCCGACTTTTTGCCAAAACGGCTTTACTTGCGTCGTCCGACCGCTCACCGTCTCACCATCCACTCGTCGCCTCTCGACGAGTCGCAGTAGCACCAACTTCCACTATTTTTTGAACTTGTAGTGGTTGCTTCTTGTGAAATTCGTTCGCCAACAACCTTGAGTTTGTATATGTATTACACGTTAATGCATGCGATTTTAACAATTTTCTGTTTACTTGCGAACTTCACACACACACACAAATTTCACTAATTGTCTTGGGCCAGAAATCTCGGTTGAGCCCCCAGTTTGTGGGATTTTACTTTATTCCGGTTTATTTATTTCAATATTATTAAAGGATGTGATTTCCTTATTTAGTCTTATTTTATTAACAATGTTTCTTTGTGTTAAGAATACATATATTTTATATTATTTAAATGGCCTTAGTGATAATTTGGGTGCGCGAATTGCGAATGCTTTTTGAATCAACGCTTCTCTTTATTTGCTAATGAGTGAGTCAACCAGATACGTACGGCCGCTGCGTGTCGTTCTGTCTCGCTCACTAGCAACTGCCCGATTGCTATGATTATGCCCGCCTGACACTTCATTTCCTACATATATATAATTTATTTATTTAATATACTATAAACAATTTTAATAATAAGAACATGGCAACAATAAACAAGCAATTGAGGAGTGTTATCTCTTTTGTTTTGGTTTTAGTCGTGCCCCCTCCCCTCATCTTAGCTTTGGCGCGCTTTCTCTATTTGTTTTGATCTACCAGTTTTTCTCCTCCTGCTTGGACTATTCTTGACCGCGCTTTTTTTCATTCTTCTTTATTGCTTATATTATAATTTATATTTATATTGAAACCCTGCATAATAAAGGTCGCCGCTCGAATTCGTTACCAATTGCAATGTACAGTATGTACAATCGGTATCCAGGGAACACCACGAGGAGGCCATTGCAATAGCAGTGGGGTCATTTACGAATGACCTTCGAGTCGACTTGAGATGAATAAATTCACATTTAATCTTCTCCATGTTCCCCACCTACACCTACCTACATCTACATCTTCAAAAAAGCTAATAAATAAATCCTGAGCAAATCTATATTTTAAAAAATTACCCCTGACGGACGGACATTCCTAGAGTACCGACTCTGTTGCTTAGCGACTTTTTTTTATTTTTAAGACTGTAAAATTTCTATTTTCCTATTGCTTTTATGCTTTTTAGAAGCACCGCATAAACTTTCCATCAGCCATTTGCTATTTTTTTTAAGCAGAACGAGTAGAAAATAATTTAGAATATATTTTCGTTGCTCGCTGCATTCATGCGATTCACTGTACCAATCTAAGTAATTCGGGTCCTTCTCAATATTCGAAAGGCATTCATTAATAATTTTTTCTTTTAGTTTGCGCGCATGTGGAAAATTTTTAAAGAACTTATAATGCTGCTTCATCAGGTTGAATAAACGATTTTGTGAGGCTTTAAGCTTTAGGTTGTTGTTTATAGTTTTAAAATTTTTGTTAATGATAAAAAATTTCGATTCATCATAATTTGCGATCTCTTTTTTTTAAAAGTTCTTTGCATGAATCGCAATTGAACTTTTGTTGGGCTTTATGTATAACAAATCCTTCGAAATATTTCAATGAATTCTCAGTGGCTATACTGATTTCACTTGGCTGTTCTTTATCAGCCTCGGATACTTCATCCTTCATATTTTCATCTAAGATTATGTTAAAATCTTCGTAATACACCTGATCTTGGTCATTTACGTTTTCAATTGCCAGTTCATGCTTTGTTTCTTCAATAACATTTATTAGCATATCTTCATCTGGCTCGCAATTACCTGTTGTCGTTTTTGAAGTTATTAATTTCATTGACAACATTTTTGATATTATTGCATTGAATTCGAATAACATAGGATTATTGTTTGTGCCACCCCTACTTTTTATTAGGTAAAATACATGTTTGTGCCACCCCTACTTCTTATTAGGTAAAATACATGTTCTAACGCATCTTGGTTTAGACGTGACAACATTAAAAAGAATACTCCGTGCCCTTCATTCCAAACATCGCTTGTAAGCATTAGTATTGCGTTTATTAATAGAACTATTCCATCTAAACAATAAACTTTTCTGCGATATAGACACTTCTTAACATAGTCTCTCATTTCTATTATGTATTGTTAGTTGTCACTGTCTTTCTGGATCGCTGATTTATTCGGATTTCTATCATAAATATTACTGCTATTCAAGCAATCAAACAACCTGTTTACTTTTCCTATAAATTTAGATGTAGCGATTGCCACATCTTCGCAGTCAATAAATTTGCCATGTTGAATCAATGTTTTAATGGTGGATGATACTGTTTGGCTAAATACCTGCGTTGCATATTTAACCTTCATCTTTTCGAAAGAATTTTGAAATATGTGTTTCCTCGTTAATTGTGGGCACATTCTTGTAGAAGTGTTGCTCGTGTCAATTTCAAGCAATCTCACCACTACATGCCAGGAGACTGTACCATCAGGAGTCTCAATAGAATCTCGCATTAGAATGTTTCTAATGGATTTTGTGAGGTGGGGACATCATATATGCCATATATTTTCTGGTCATCCAGAGAAAAATAAGGTGCTTCGTTAACTATTCCAATTTTATTGAATGCCCCTCTATTGTTGGGCCTTGATCGCATACTACTGCTCTTATAAAAAGGCCTAGGGTTCTTGCGGCTCTTATATTTGAATCTATTAATTGTGTTAACTTATGAGCAGTTGGAATATAGCCCCCTCACCATGAAAACACATATTTGCTTACATAAAGCGTCAGTTTTTTCGTAGCCATCATCCACAAACCCTTCCACTTATCCAATCTCATTCATATAGGCCTTCGAAGAATAAAAATAAAGTAAGTAAGTCGACTCGTCGACTTGGGTATACCATACACCAGGAGAAAGAAATATTTAAAATTTTGAAAACAAAATGTATGTCTATTAAGTTGTTTTAACATGCCTCATAACCATATGCTATCTCGCTCACTCTACAAACACACGAGCACTCTAGCGCCGCCACTAGCCAACGGCCAATTCTGCCCCTATCGATCGCGTAGCAAAATACGTTCATACGCATATTTTGCATGATTGTAGTCATATTTCAATATTATTTGGTATTTTGGTAGAAATAGATAAGATTAATTAGTCCGCCAAATTTTATTGCGATGGTCAAAAAATTGCAAGAGGCAATCGGTTTTTTATAAATTAAGGAGGCGTAAGTGGACGTGGCAACATATTACAATATATATATTCTGCGCGCATACTAAGCCAGTATACATACCAAATTTAATGTCGGTAGCTTTGATAGTTTTTTAAAAAATAAGTTATGTAAATTTCGGGTGCGGAAGGGGCCGTGGCAAAAAGTTGGAACAATTTTTTTCTGCGCGCTAACTAAACGAGTATACAAAGCAAATTTGATGTCTCTATCTGTTATACTTTTTCAGAAAAACAGTTTTGTGTAAATTCTGGGGGCTTAGGGGGGCGTGGCCAAAATTCCAATTAACTCTATTTACATATCACACGAGTCTACATACCAAATTTGGTGGCTCTAGCTTTTATACTCTCCGAGATCTGCGTGTTCATACAGACGGACGGACGGACGGACGGACGGACGGACGGACATGGCTAGATCGACTCGGTTGTTGATCCTGATCAAAAATATATATACTTATGGGGTCGGAGAAGCTTCCTTCTGCCTGTTACATACATTTTGTCGACTTTAATACCTATGGGTGTATAGTATAATTAATGCTTTGAGCAATTATTTTTTCATCTTCTATCCACGATTGCTTGTTTTTCAGTAACATAGTGCAAATCATGTTTGAATTCTTTGATAGGCTTTTTTTCTTTATATTTTCAAAAATATTTTTGTTTGAATTTTTTTCTTTCAGATATTTAATTTTTCGTGCCTTTTCCGTTTGCACAAGAATTCTTAAATGTCGATTTTTTGTATTGAAAAGTTGACCTTTTTGTTTTTCTTTTCTTAAATTCTCTGACATTTCAAAGTACTTTTTTCTGTAGTACGCTTCAATTTGCTCATTTTTAAGGCAATTTGCACAAAATTCAATTTGTGTCTCAATAGAGCTGCAATTATTCTTATTTCCATTACCAACCTGGGTTGCAGCATTTGGAAAATTCAAAATTTCAGAATCTTCTTCTGTGCAAGAATCATACACACCATAATTATTATCCCTTTCCGAGATATTCAACTTTATGTTGGTTTCTTCAAATAAGCGAAGAGTCGGTATAGCACCTGCTTTCAGATATTTGAACGCCTTGTCAACATTGACGTCAGATTGCAAATTACATTTTAAAACCCACTGGCGACGGACAGCCTCGTTTTTAGGAAACTTAAAAAGCCGTTCGGGAAAGTGCTCTGAGCCATCCCTGTGTATTCTCAGGCACGACTTAATAACATACTTAAGCCCACTTTTACTTGCGTTGGTGTTGTCTCACAATTGATGATTTTTTGATTTTTTAAATAAAACTCGAAAATAACTTTTATTTTTGATTTTTATTTTTTCCCTCAACCCATAAGTGTTATTTTTGGAAATCATTTGTGATTTATATAAAAAAAAAAAAATTATAAAAATCATTTAATGATTTTTATTTTTTTCTCAAAAATAAAAATCATTGCTGACTCAATTTGAATTATTAATAGTTTTTTTGCAAAAATACACATCCAATCTGAAAAAAATTTTAAAATTTCCAATTCCAAATGTTTACCGTTTTTAGCTTGAGAACAAACCAAGAGATTTGAGTAAACATGTTACAGTTGTGTTTCAATTAATGAATGCTTTAAACAACTTCGGTCAATTTTGTCACATTCAAGCTGGGCACTATTAGAACCGTTATTAACAAGAGGGCCTGGGCTTACTTCGGCCGTGCCGAAGTTTGTATTGTGCTCGTTTTTAACATTTTCCATAGTTTTGGCTAACATTTCGGCTGGAATAGCGGCTATTTCCTCACGAATGTTGTTCTTGAGCTCTTCTATGATTTGGCCTCTTTGGATTAGTAAGATCATCACCAGTCGAAAATCTTTCGTACAAACGTTTAATGGTGTTTTTAGAAGGCGCATTTTTCACATTCAATTTTTTATACGCAGTTTTTACAATTGACTTATTTTGTTGCATGTAAATTTCAACAATTTGGGAGCGCTCGCGTGGCGTGTACTATTCCATGGTAAAAATCTGCTTGAACTGACGCTTCCAACGCGGTATGTCATTAAGGGATCTGACGTCTCTGTCAAAAGATACAGGGTTGCTAGATGGGTCCGTCGAATATCGGTTGCCAAATTATTTACAATTTACTTGTGTTTAAGTGCGAGAGTAAGAAGTGAAAGAAAAATTAATGCGTCGTAAACGTGAAAGTGTCGCAAGAAATTTGTTCGAATATTCTGTGGATGGCAAGAGTTCGAAGTGTAAAATTTGCGACAAAGTGTTTCATGGCAATTACATTACCAATTTAAAACGACATTTGCTAGCCGAGCATAAGGATATATATGAAGCCGAGTCTGTAAATGAAGAAGCTGCAGTGCCCGAAAAAAAATGCAAATTTTCAGTGTCAATGAGTGAAAGCGAGGTTAAAAATGCGTGCGTAGAATTGGTCACAGCTGAGCGAGTTCCGTTTTCCCTTTTGGATTCTAAGCCTTTCAAGACTTTGACAAAACCAATTTTCGCTGGTCTTAACATGACACCAATATCCTCGAAGAACATTATGGAATTCGTGAGCGAAAAATATGAAGTTTTGAAGGCAGAAATGACAAAATTAATCTCTGGCCGAATGGTGTCGCTAAAAATTGATTCTGCAACTAGGCAAAACCGCGGAGTTCTTGGAATAAATGCACAGTTTTACCGAGAATACGGAGAGTTCTGTTGCAGAACCCAATACGAATAATGTATGCTCGGACACATCTGAAAAAATTATACCAGCAACTACATTCATTAACAAGCAAGGCACTTGTTCTCTCCTGAACGAATATTTGAACTCGTTTGTTGTTGATAATGCGGAGACAGAAGAAGTCGACGATATTATAATCCCAAGCCTGTGGATCTCAGTATGGACGTAATGGGATACTGGGAAGAAAAAAAATATGTCTATCCCAATCTCTACAAACTGGCGACCTTAAATGCAATTGGTCTACCGATTCGGTACAAAAAACGCTTTTTGTAAAATTAAATACCGAATAAATTACCAATTTGTAAGTAAGTTATTCTTTTCTTTTCATCCAGCCGAGTATTATTATCAAACGATTGAAGTTAGAATTGGAAATTTTAAAATTTTTTTCAGATTGGATGTGTATTTTTGCAAAAAAACTATTAATAATTCAAATTGAGTCAGCAATGATTTTTATTTTTGAGAAAAAAATAAAAATCATTAAATGATTTTTTTAATTTTTTTTTTTATATAAATCACAAATTTTTATTTATTTTTTTTTTCAAAAATAACAGTTATGGGTTGAGGGAAAAAATAAAAATGAAAAATAAAAGTTATTCTTGAGTTTTATTTTAAAAATCAAAAATAAGAATTAAGATTGAGAGTTTTTGTAACAATTATTCAATTATTACATAGATGTTTTTTTGAAAATTTTTTGGAAAATAATAATTATTTTCGGTCCCTGATTTAAAGATTGGCCTGAATAAAAGTAAAGTAACTTAATGTTGATTCAAAAGTAAAGTAAATTAATGTTGATTCAAAAGTAAAGTAAATAAATTTAGAATTGAAAAGTGAAGTAAATAAATTTGGAATTAAAAGTAAATATTGAAAGAGAAATAATTATATTTTGTAATTGCTAAAAGAAGAGAAAATTAAATTACTAACAATAGAGTAAGATTATACTTTTGTAAAATATATTTATATTTCAGCTGTAACGAGTAAGCTACGACGAATATAAAATGAATAGAGACTAAGTATTAAGTTTAAATGTAAATGAGCTCAAGGCAAAGTTGGCCAGTTTGAATTTGGCAATAACTGGTCTATAGAAAATTGGTTACGGGATTTTGAAGATAATGCAGAAGCAGTTCAATGGAACTCTTTACAGAAATTTATCTATGCGAAGCAATTATTAAAAGGTGCAGCAAAAGTTATTGTGCGTAGTGAGCGAGGACTGACTGATTGGATATCATTAAAAAGAATTTTGTTAAGCGAGTTCGGCTCAGAAGTATCAGCAATTGAAGTACATAAATTGTTGCGAAATAGACGTAAACGCCCAAATGAAGATTTTCGTGAGTACCTTTATAGTCTGAGGGAAATAGGCAGTTCCATAAACTTAGATAAAAAGCTAGTCTGAAATATTCTAATATTTCATAGAAGGAATACCTGATTCAAAAGCTAACAAAAGTAACTTGTATCAGGCAAAGACAGTCATTCAGCTGAACGAACAGATTTTACAATTTACCAAAGGGTTTACTTTGGTCGCCCTCAACTGGTAAATAGAAACAGAAATCATAATAAGAAGGATGATAGAAAAGCGGAAATATCTAAACAACCGAGAAAATGCTTTAAGTGTGGCGAAGTATCTCATTTGATGAGTGAGTGTCCGAAGATTAAGTGCTTTAAATGCGATCAGATAGGGCATAAAGCATCAGTATGCCCGACACGCAAATTAGATACTAAAAAGGAAACAGTAGGGCTAGATACAATGTCAAAAGAAATCAATGTAAAAGGAAAAGCTATTTTTAAAACAATATCATGTGGCAACGTTGAGCTGTCGGCACTCATAGATACAGAATGTGACCTATGTTTAATAAGAGATGATATTATCAGAAAACTTCATGGTGTAGAATTAAGCGATGAACGAAACCGTTTATTGGGAGTGTGTAAAAGTGAGGGTTACTATTGATGGTCTTCAATGGCCATGTTTATAGAAAAGAGGATATTGACTATAAAGTAGTGATTGGAAACAACATTTTAGAATTAGCTGATATGGTTATCACAAAGGGAAATGCTACTTATAATCCTAAAGAAGAAGAAGTGATGCCAAACACAGAAGCGAAAGAAACTGTACACAATGAAGAAGTGAAAACTCCGAAGGGTATGTTACAGGAATTTGAGAGTTTGTGTTTATTAGCTGAAGAAGAAAAGAGTGAAATGGATTTGTGCCATATAACTTAATCGGACGTCAAAGAAGTCAAGCAGCTTATTCACAGTTATGTACCACAACCGTCAAAGAAGAGTCCAGTCGAAATGAAAATATTATTAAGTGACGAATGCCCAGTATACGAACGGCCGAGGCGTTTATCTTTCGTTGATAAAGGTATTGTGGACTCAACAGTAGAAAAATTATTAACCGGGGTTGAGATGAAGAGGAAGCCATAGAAGAGCTAGAAGTTGAACGCACTAACGTTCGTCAGGAAGCTCAGCATAATATGGAGAGAATCCAAGAGGAAAATCGTAAATGTTATTACAAAAAACGCAAAAAGGTAGTTGAGTTTAAAATTTATGATTTGAAGCATTGAAGCGAACGTCATATGGTTCACGATTAAAACTTAAGGCTAATATTTTGGACCATATAGGGTGGTGAAAGTTAAGTCTCATGGACGATATGACGTAGAAAAGGTAGGAGATCACGAAGGGAAAACCTCAACTGTAACAGAGTATATGAAGTCGTGGAATGGTCAAGTGAATTCATCAGACGATTCAAAATTCGAGGCGAACGATGAGTAAGTCCGGCCGAATGTGGGAATGGGTCGAGAGACTAGAAGCGGTCGATTGTATTGAACCAGTTCAGAGGTGCATAATTTAAAGGTTATCAACGATATCGATGACAAACCATCGATATTATTGAGAAAAGAGTTCTATGGCGTCAAGTTGTGTCGACCGGTTGTTTTCCTCGTGGCTGCTCGAATAAAAAGAGTATAGTTATATAATAATTAAGTGATAAATGTATAAAGAAATAATGTTGAATAAAACTGTACGATTGATTGTGAGTAAAAACGGCCTAGAAATTCGGGAGGAAAAAGTGGGATTGCACTACGAGTCCCACATCTATCTATATTTTAAAAAATTACCCCTGACGGACGGACATTCCCAGAATACCGACTCTGTTGCTTATCGACCTTTTTTTATTTTTAAGACTGTAAAATTTCTATTTTCCTATTGCTTTTGTGCTTTTCTGAAGCACCGCATAAACTTTCCATCAGCCATTTGCTATTTTTTTTAAATTTAGAATAAATTTTCGATGCTCGCTGCATTCATGCGATTCACTGTACCAATCTAAGTAATTCGGGTTATTCTCAATATTCGAAAGGCATTCATTAATAATTTTTTCTTTTATTTTGCGCCCATGTGGGAAATTTTTAAAGAACTTATAATGCTGCTTCATCAGGTTAAATTAATGATTTTGTGGGGCTTTAAGCTTTAGGTTGTTGTTTATAGTTTTAAAATTTTTGTTAATGATAAAAAATTCCGATTCATCATAATTTGCGATCTCTTTTTTTTAAAAGTTCTTTGCATGAATCGCAATTGAACTTTTGTTGGGCTTTATGTATAACAAATCCTTCGAAATATTTCAATGAATTCTCAGTGGCTATACTGATTTCACTTGGCTGTTCTTTATCAGCCTCGGATACTTCATCCTTCATATTTTCATCTAAGATTATGTTAAAATCTTCGTAATACACCTGATCTTGGTCATTTACGTTTTCAATTGCTAGTTCATGCTTTGTTTCTTCAATAACATTTATTAGCATATCTTCATCTGGCTCGCAATTACCTGTTGTCGTTTTTGAAGTTATTAATTTCATTGACAACATTTTTGATATTATTGCATTGAATTCGAATAACATAGGATTATTGTTTGTGCCACCCCTACTTTTTATTAGGTAAAATACATGTTTGTGCCACCCCTACTTCTTATTAGGTAAAATACATGTTCTAACGCATCTTGGTTTAGACGTGACAACATTAAAAATACTCCGTGCCCTTCATTCAAACATCGCTTGTAAGCATTAGTATTGCGTTTATTAATAGAACTATTCCATCTAAACAATAAACTTTTCTGCGATATAGACACTTCTTAACATAGTCTCTCATTTCTATTATGTATTGTTAGTTGTCACTGTCTTTCTGGATCGCTGATTTATTCGGATTTCTATCATAAATATTACTGCTATTCAAGCAATCAAACAACCTGTTTACTTTTTCTTTAAATTTAGATGTAGCGATTGCCACATCTTCGCAGTCAATAAATTTGCCATGTTGAATCAATGTTTTAATGGTGGATGATACTGTTTGGCTAAATACCTGCGTTGCATATTTAACCTTCATCTTTTCGAAAGAATTTTGAAATATGTGTTTCCTTGTTAATTGTGGGCACATTCTTGTAGAAGTGTTGCTCGTGTCAATTTCAAGCAATCTCACCACTACATGCCAGGAGACTGTACCATCAGGAGTCTCAATAGAATCTCGCATTAGAATGTTTCTAATGGATTTTGTGAGGTGGGGGACATCATATATGCCATATATTTTCTGGACATCCAGAGAAAAATAGGGTGCTTCGTTAACTATTCCAAGTTTATTGAATCCCCCTCGATTGTTGGGCCTTGATCGCATACTACTGCTCTTATAAAAAGGACTAGGGTTCTTGCGGCTCTTATATTTGAATCTATTATAGCCCCCTCACCATGAACACATTTGCTTACATAAAGCGTCAGTTTTTTCGTAGCCATCATCCACAAATCCTTCCACTTATCCAATCTCATTCATATAGGCCTACGAATCGCGTAGCAAAATACGTTCATACGCATATTCTGCATGTTTCTAGTCCGATTTCAATAAAATTTGGTAGTTTGGTAGAAATAGATAAGATTAATTAGTAAAAAAAAATTTTATTGTGATGGTCAAAAAATTGCAAGAGGCAATCGGTTTTTTATAAATTATGGAGGAGTAACATTTTAAAATATATATATTCTGCGTGCATACTAAACCAGTAGACATACTAAATTTGGTGACTTTAACTCTGTTAATTTTCGAGAAAATCAGTTTTGTTTAATTGGCGGGGTCGGAAATGGGCGTGGCAAAATTTTTAAATAATCATACCAAATTTAATGTCGGTAGCTTTGATAGTTTTAAGAAAATCAGTTTTATTTAAATTTCGGGTGCGGAAAGGGGCGTGGCAAAAAGTTGGAACAATTTTTTCTGCGCGCTAACTAAACGAGTATACAAAGCAAATTTGATGTCTCTATCTGTTATACTTTTTCAGAAAAACAGTTTTGTGTAAATTCTGGGGGCGTAAGGGGGCGTGGCCAAAATTCCAATTAATTCAATATATTTACATATCACACGAGTCTACATACCAAATTTGGTGGCTCTAGCTCTTATAGTCTCCGAAATCAGCGTGTGCATACAGACGGACGGACGGACGGACATGGCTAGATCGACGCGGTTGTTGATCCTGATCAAAAATATATATACTTTATGGGGTCGGAGAAGCTTCCTTCTGCCTGTTACATACATTTTGGCGACTTTAATACCTATGGGTGTATAGTATAATTAATGCTTTGAGCAATTATTTATTCATCTTCTATCCACGGTAGCTTGTTTTTCAGTAACATAGTGCAAATCATGTTTGAATTCTTTGATATGCATTTTTTCTTTATATTTTCAAAAATATTTTTGTTTAAGTTTTTTCTTTCAGATATTTAATGCAAATGCTTCTGATTTTGCTTCTTCCGATCTGCACCAGATGTTGTTGGGACCTAGTATTGGGGCGATTCTCTTTATTGGCTGTATTGGCTGTCTCCATAGGTTGTTAGACGCGTTCCCGGCTCGAGGTCTTTTATATATTCCGCGAAGGCCTGGTTGCGGAGGGAGATCAGTAGCTCTTTTAGTTTTTGGTTGCCCTATTGAGTGTTTTTTTTGTCTTTCATTCTCTTCGGAGCCTGCGTTTCTCACGCACTGCTGCAGCGACTTCGGGAGCCCAAAGGTGACGTTCGAGATGAGCAGTTTTTCTGGGGCCAGGCAGAGGTGGCGGTGTTGCTTGGAAAGCTGCCTCGTGTATTAGCTTAGTTAGCTTTTCAACCTCATTGTCGATTTCTATTTCCTTATCCAGTTGCCCGTTGGTGCTAATGTTTCTTTCGATCCATTTTTGGTAGCGATTTATGTTGGTGTTTTTACGGAAATCCTAGCAGGCCTTTTGTGAGGTGGGCGGGCAAGTTTAACAGCATCATGACTGTGCAATGGTCCGAGCATAGTCCATTTTGGAGCATTTATTGGGTTTTTCGGAATTAGCAGGGCCTTTGTGAGGTGGGGGGCAAGTTTAACAGCATCATGCTGTGCTGGTCCGACAAGGATGGAGTATTGGAGCACAATTTTATTCGGGTTATTTGAGTGTCCACCGAGTTGGGTGGGGGTATGTAGACTGCTCCAATTGTCAGGTCTCCTGTTGGGCTTGATAGCTTTATTTGGGCACACTGAATCCAGGTTTGTTCGATTGGTGGAAGTGCTGTGTACTTGATTCCACATTTCACCAAGATAGCTGATCCTCCTCGTGCTCGTCCACTTGGGTGATTTGCGGTGACTAGCTCATATCCAGGGATTTTGAGGTATTGTGTGGTGTTGAAGTGGGTCTCTGAAACCAGCAGAATGTCCACGTGTTGAGTTTTTATAAAAAGTTCGATATCTGGCCTTTGTGCGCAGAGACCGTTGGCATTAAATATGGCTGCTCTAAGACCTATTTGCATAGCTTTGCCACGACGGTGGTAAGCAGCTGTGTAAGCATGCTGAATTGGTCGAACATTTTCTCCATCATAGCTTCCATTTTAGCAAGGATGGATATTTCGTTTGCACTGTGGGTATTGGCCTGAGTGCCTTCATATGGAGTTTTGGCAGCATCTGCGTAGCTTAGGCCAGGTTGGGTATGACGCCGCAATGTGTGCATTTAGGTGGGTCTTCCCTAGGTTTTGTGCACTCGAGTGTGTTATGGTTGCCGGCACATTTGACGCACTTGAACGGGAGATTGCAGTACCGCTTGGTGTGTCCAAAATCTTGGCAGCGGTGACATTGGACCAGGTCATCGAATTTTCTTGGTGGCTCAATTGTGACCACAGCACGGCATAGATATCTCATTTTGAAAACATCTTTATTGTTCACTTGTGGCTCAAGGTTGGCGAAGAAAATCGACATTGGCTTTTTATTTGTTTTGCTCTTTGCGTTGATGATGTTGCGCACAGTATGTCCAGCAGCATTTAGTTCCTCGGCTAAGTCATCGCAAGGAGTAGAGTGGTGGATTCCCTTGATGACAATGCGATATGCCCTTTCTTCTTTTGGTTGATAAGTCGCTATGTCGTTGGCCATAACACGTACTTTGCCGTCACGACCCGCCTTATAGGTGAAGGTGCCCTCTCCTGCTACAGCTTTGAGATCGGCGGTCATACCTTTTATGTTTGATACCTCTGGAAGAATTATTGGAGGGGGCTTCGGTTTGAGTGGCTCTGCTTTGTTGTTGGCTAATGATGAGCTAGCAGCTTCATTGGATTCGCTTGTGATGTTGTCGTTGTCCAGGTTTGCAAGCAATGCAAACCGATTGGCGCCATTGGATGTGCTTGCAAGTTCCCCACTTTTAATCGCTGCCTTGCTGACTGTGGCCCTCCTTCCAGAATCAACCACTGTTCTTTTAAACTCGCCTTCTTCAGTGGAAGAAGAGTCAGCTATTGACATGTCAGAGTCAGTTGACGATTCTTCAGATGAAAGTTAGGGAAACTTAAAAAGCCGTTCGGGAAAGTGCTCTGAGCCATCTCTGTGGTTTCTCAGGCACGACTTAATAACACACTTAAGCCCACTTTTCCTACCATGAGTCACTTCTCCAGCAAAACTGTTGACTCTTTGACCTACAATGTTTGGCCATAAAAAGAAACTGATACAACTCAGAAATGCATTTCAAAGACCACGCAAAAGTCAAATCTTGTTCGTGGGCCACATGTCGACAGAATTTCGTTGCTTGTACAAACGTACACATTTTGTTTTTTTTTTTTTACTTCTCTTTAGTCTTACTAATTGAAAATTGAAATATCATATAGCCGCAATATTTCAATGCAAAATTTATGCAAGAGCCTAAAGCCTCAAATGGAATGAAGTGATGTAAAGTAAACTAAAGTGCAATGGTTTAACACGCCCACCATATGTAAGCCTTACTTTGAATTTCACACATTATTTTTTTCGGTTTGTTTTTTGTTTAAGCACTTGGTAATATACAAATAATTGCCGTTTATTATCACATGCAAAAACGCGACGAGGCGTTGCTGTATGCCCCTTACATTTCGAGTTGGAGAATTTGATTATCTGAAATGTCAAGAAGGCAAATTTTAACAAAATGGGACAAGACAGAACTGAAACTGTTTAAACAATTAACACCGGAAACCAACTTCTAAGCTTCGATCTTCGCACTTCGCAGTTTAAAAGTTTTATTGAGCAAGGGTATAGTTAAAAATAAATCACCAAATTTTATGTCTTGACAATCAACTAATTATTTTCTGCCTATTGATTTAAAAATTGTTACGAATTCATGTTATTTATTACTAATTTTTTACTCCCATGTTTGTGAGTTTGACCTAAACACCTGAAATACTGTTCAATCTATAAATGCAGGTTATAAATTAGTAACTAAATCACAAATTAAAGAAAATTTTAAAAAATTATTTCGGTGCTTAACGGAAATAGTTTATCTAATGTTAAGTTAATTTAGAACTGTTGCCGACTGAGCAACAAGTTGTTTTCATACGATGGTCGAGCGCGTTGAGCTGCTTACTCCGCTATATATATTCGATGATAACGGGTTCGAATTCCCTTGCCGCTGCCACCGAAAAAATTGAAATTTTACTACTTTGTTTGTACCTTCAGCTTATGCACTGGCAAGAGTTTTTGGTAATTTTAATAATCATTAACTCTAATCCGCTGAAGGTAGATTAAATCGTTCATTCTTACATTCCGTTGACACTGCATTATTAGCTTCGATAAGTAAGCCTTGCAGCTTAGCTGATTGCAGTGAACACAATTTTTTTTACGAATGAAAATTTATTCCATCCTTTAAAGCAAAAAACCGAGATGGACTTCTTTAACTTTTTATGCTTCTCTATCTATTACCGAATTATAAAAACTGAAATTTATTAAAATTTCTACTCACATATTTGACCTACAATTGAAAAACCATCTAACTAATTCTTATATTCCAAAATGGTGACACATTTGCCTACATTCTAAAGAGAGAATTTGACAGTGGCATAATAAAAGTTTACCAATGTGTCTTTGGAATTTATTGTAACGGACAATGTTCAGTGTGGCGATTTGAATAAACAATTAGACAAGCGAAAACAAAACGATCGTTTCATGAAAACGAACAACACAGAATTCATTTTTGGTGGAAACAGCCAATACACTGCCTTAGAGACTGCAAGTTTCCATTGTATGAAGTTAGTATTTGTTCACCACGGAAAAGGGCTTCTTAAATATATGATGCTGGACTTAATTCCTCAAATATATTCATAGAAATGTTATGCCTATATTTTTAAATACCTCAATGAGTAATCGGTTCAATCAAATTGCAAAATCCTCCAAATCGATATAAAATCAAAGCCGTCGTAATTCAAAACTGCTGCTGCACGTTTTTGACATTTGATTGTGAACCTAAGAGAACAAGACGAATTTAGCGAATTTCGTACCTTTTTTTTTTTTTTTTTTTTTGTATAGGGGGGAAAGCATTGAAAGCCGAAAAGTGTGGGACTTGGTATCGACCTTGGTTAAGGGTCACCTCACCGCACTAAAACCTACCCTACTTCCGTATCCCTCTCGCGGAACCAACGCGGAAGTTATTACTTCACGAGGGGGAGATGGCATGAAAGCCTCATCTAGATACTCATCTAGAGTTTGAATTCTGGTTGCGCTGACGTTCAGCGCGACGCAGGGACTGTATGATCACTGCAGCTAGGTGGCTAACTGCGAGCCAATTGTTTTGCGAGCTAAGTAAGATATCCATCAAGTCATGGACTATGAATGGCCTCCCAATGCCTTGGCTTAGCTCTTCCCGTTCAACAGTGAATCGCGGACAGACAAAAAAGACATGCTCTGCGTCCTCAATCGGCCCCGTACAATATGTGCAGTAGGGGTCAGATTCGTGCTTAAATCTGTGCAAATATGATTTAAAACACCCATGTCCCGTTAGGAGTTGCGTCAAATAAAAATCTGTTTGGCCGTGTGGCCGACTCACCCATTCCCGCACATTAGGTATAAGGCGGTTTGTCCAGCGTCCGTGGGAAGAATGGGCCAGCGGTCCTGCCATGTGCGAATGGACACCTCTCTTTTTTTGAGCTGCTGTGCTGTTGCTACTGGCCTCTAGTGCAGCAATATCAAGTGGCAACATGCCTGATATGACCAAGGCAGCATCTTCGGATACAGTTCGGAACGCACATATGACACGTAACGCACAGGCTCTGTATTGCGATCTGCAGGCGCGGCTGTATGACTGGATCGCCATCGCTGGAGCCCATATCTTTGCTGCATATAGGAGTACGGATCGTACCACCGTGGTGATGAGCCATCTGCTTTTCTGTCGGGGGCCACCGTGGTTGGACATAATCCTTGCTAAGGCTGATGTTGCCCTTGCTGCTTTGTCGGCTACATATTGCAGATGGTGCTTATATGTTAGCCTATGGTCGACCATCACCCCGAGATATCTTATTGCCGGCTTGGAGCGGATGACGCATCCTGCAACATGTATGATTGCAGTCTCCACACGTTTCCTGCTGCTGATCAATACGGCCTCTGTCTTGTGTGCAGCCAGAGACAGAGAATTCCTCTGCATCCAGGATACAATTGATTGCACGGCGTCGTTGGTCCTGGCCTCTGCTTCTCCCAACTCCTTTGCCACTGTGACCACTGCTATGTCGTCTGCGAATCCAATGATCTGCGTCCTTGGTGGCATGTCCAGACGGAGCACTGCGTCATACATGACGTTCCACAGGGTTGGGCCAAGCACCGAACCTTGTGAGACTCCGCCTGTTATTTTGTATTCCTGTTGCCCTCTGTCCGTTTCGTATATCAGGATCCGGTCTTCGAAATAACTGCGAATCATTGCAATCAGGTATTCTGGTGCAGCTAAGCGTTGTAGTGACTCAATTATGCACATCCAGCTCGCTGAGTTGAATGCGTTTCGGACATCCAGAGTGGTGATAAGGCAGTACTCTTTGCCTCCTCCTTTCCATCGCTGGCCCTCTATGGCTTTTTTGGCTGTTTCGGTGACGGTATGTATCGCGTCGACCGTACTACGCTTCTTTCGGAAGCCAAACTGATGCTCCGAAAGTCCATTCCGGGCGTCGATGTGGGCTTCTAGTCTGTTGCGAATAATCGATTCGAACACCTTACCCGTGCTGGGATCTATCATGCACAGTGGCCTGTACGCTGAAGGTTCGTCCGTTTTCCCTCCTTTTGGGAGTAGTACCAGCCTCTGCCTTTTCCATCTTGCTGGAAAGACTCCTTGGCACAGACAGGAGTTGAATACATCGGCCAGTTTCGAGGGCTGATTCATTGCGATGAGCTTGATGACACCAGCAGGAAATCCATCAGGGCCAGGCGATTTTTTGCTTTTGATCCGCTTGGCAGCCAGCACGATTTCATCATCACTAATAATATACCCGGGATTAGTCTTTTGGTGGGCTCCTGCAACTGGATGCTGCAATATCGGCCGCTCTGGGAATACGATGTTTGCGAGCAGTACACCATCTGTGGGGGATGGGCGTTTGGCAAGTTTGCCCATTACCAACTTGTATGCCGCTCCGAAGGGTTGGTCATCGGCATCCGCGCAGAGCTTCTTCCAACAGTCAGCCTTGCTTTGCTTTATGGCTCTGTTTAACAGTGCACGCCGCGTTTTATAAGCGTCCAGTAGCCTTTGGAACGAGGGACTCCCTCTGGCCCGCTGCTGCTTGCGTCTGGCTTTAAGGCATTCTTTTCGCGCTTCTGCAATTTCATGGCTCCACCAATGCACTGGTTTGCGTGTGCTTCCACCTTGTTCTTGCGGATCATTGACGCATCACAGGCTTCGCTGATGGCGGAACAAAGCCTTTTTACCTGGGTTTCTGCATCCCCTGCACTCCTCTGTGCGTTGTTCATCATAAACAAGAAAGCCTCCTCGCTTAGGGTTTCTTGTGACCATAACGAGAACTTAGGCCGTGCCAAGCGCGTTGTTTGGCCACCACACTCGAATATTATTGCACTATGATCACTGTGCGTATATACGTCGAAAACTATCCATGTAGCAGTCCGGGCCAGGCTCGTGCTTGCAAAAGTAACATCGATTATTGAAGTACGTCCTGCTCTGCTGAATGTTTGTGTGTTGCCGATATTCAGTAGACTCACGTTCAGAGAGGCGAAGGAGTCCAGCAGTATTCTTCCTCTTGCCGTGGTTTTGACGCTTCCCCACTCCATCGCCCATGCGTTAAAGTCGCCGGCAATGATCACTGGCGGTGATCTTCTGGCGTCGGCGGCTATACAGTCAATAATGGCTGCAAAGTCGTCTATATCCACACTTGGGGCTATGTAGCAGCTAAAAATGGATATGCCGTTGCATTTCGCCCTGGTGTAGCCTCTGTGTCTGCCAACACACTCTAATTGTAATGGAGAATGTCCGCAACTCCATATTGCTGCGCCCATGATGTTGTTTTGGGCCCAGGCCGCGTCCTGTTTTACCCCATATGGTTCCGACAACAGCGCTATGTCGATGCCCAGATCAATAACAGTCTGCTTCAGCAAATCCTGTGCTGCCCTGCAATGGTTTATATAAAGTTGTAGAAACTTAATTTTTGCACTTGTTTGTTGCCTTGACGTACAACGGGCATCCTCTGCTCAGAGTGTTATGTGCCGCGTTCTTTTCGCCGTACCTAGTGCATAAGATGCACTTTGCGTCGTTGTTGCAGTCTTTAGATGCGTGACCGCTCTCTCCGCAGTTGAAACATAGGCTGCCTGCCTCGTGCTCCTTCTTGCACCTGCACCTAGCTGAAAGTAAATATCTGCAAAAAATTTAATGTGGTCATAAAATTTTAATTTGTGACTTGTTTTCGAAAGGATGTTTGAATGTTGTATGAATGTCGTAGACGCGGTTTCGAAGTTTGACTTTAGTTCGCGTTTTTAGGAAACACTAATATAAACGGGATATATAGATACTTTTGAAACAAAACAACCACGAAACACCATAAACTTCAATTTTTAAATTCTGAAATTTTAACGAACACTAAGTTTAATTTTTAATTAAAAAATTACTTCCCGATTTTTGTGCTTTTGTGTAATTTTGATGAAGAATCGTTTGTTTTTCACTTAATTTTGATGTAAAGAAGTTATTACTTTCCAATTGTTAAATATAATTGTTAGATTTTCTAGATATTGGTTAGGTTAGTTTAAGCAGGCCATCCACTAGGAGTACCACAGACAGATTTTCGTCCGTGGGGTGCGGGAGCGGGGGCTTATGTCTGACAGGACATCAAGAGTTGATAAATTGTTCGCTTGGCTGGATCCTGAAGCGATTTCTTAGATGGGGTAGCTATGCCTCGTTACCAAGGCTGCACAGGATGTGTCTAAGCGTTTCTTGAACATCCGGAACAACATGTTCGCTTGGCTGCATCCTGAAGCGTTTTCAGCAGATGGACTCCTAGGTACCTAAGCCTCATCGCTGCCAAGGCTACACAGGAGGTGTGCAAGCTTTTCTGGAACATCCGCAACCTTTCATTTTCTGCAGTCCTTCACATGAGCTGTGTGTCCGATGAGCATGCCTGTGAGCATCCTGCAATCCTAGAATCTGCGCTGACGGTCTGTCGCATCGCTGCATATAATCTTGGATATGACTGGTACGTTTACAGGATACCAGGTTACAGGATCTTTTAAAATTTAGCCAAATTTCCAAATAAAAGAATTTATTTTTACAATTTCGCCTAATTATATGTACTTCGTAACTTTGGCCGAAAGGACATTAAAAAGCACAATGATATGATATAAAGGATTATGTATATGTTTCGTAACCTTTAACCATTTTTTATAGAATGTGTTCTTAATTTTGATGTAATGTAATATAAAAAATATATATTTCGTATAATGAATGATAACTTTTAACTTTTGTAACATTTTATGGAAATAATTTTAAAATTTGTACTTAATTTTGATGAAGAGTTTTATTCTTATTCGGTGTTAAAATTTTACTTAATTTTGATATAAAGGATTAAACGTAACCACTTTTGTAACTTTTTGGGTATTATGTTCTAAATTTGTATTTCCCAATTTTTGTGAAAAGCAACAATAAGGATTTTAAAAATGTTTAGATTAGAGGGATGAATGTATGCTAAAATTTGTAGTTAATTTTGATGTAGAATTTTATATGTATAACTTAAGTGTGGCCAAAGGGCAATATTGAACTTTTGTAACTTTTTGCAATTGACATATGTATGTAATTTTGATGTAAAGGAAGAAATCCTGTTTTACGATGACTGGACTTTAAAATTTGTTGTTATATATTTTTTAAAATTCGCGTGTTTTTCATGTAATCTTTATTTATTTTATCAATTTTTTAATTTTTGTCTCAAGCACCAACACGATAATTTTTGAAACTTTTATTTAAATAATTTTCAAGCTTGCAGCAATATTGCTACTATTCGACTGAAATATTTTCTTTCAACTCATATGACCTTTTGTGAGTATTTCTAGGTAACTAGATTGACTTGCTATGATATGAGAAACTTTGAAAATTGAAAATTTATACCGCCTTCTAAGACCCTTGAAAACAGGTCATTTGGCTGGGGCCCTCGAAATAAAATATTACCCCCGAACCGGATTTTCTAGCTACTCCCATGTTTGTAATCACATTAAATGTCGATGTCTAGTAACAAATTGCTCTGCACAGGTTGCAAATATATCTGTTCTGACATCATCTATAACCATTAAACATTATCCCATCAATGTGTATATTATGTATGCCCACATATACCCTTGCAGAGGGTATTATAAAATTGGTCAAATGTTTTTAACGCACAGAAGGAGACATTTCCGACCCCATAAAGTATATAAATTCTTGATCAGCATGAGAAGCTGAGCCGATATAGCCATGTCCGTCTGTCCGTCTGTGCGTATGTGGATTCTTTAGCGAAGTCTGCTGATGATAGAACTTGGTGGTTCTTGAAATAGCTATACCGACAACCTGCTCACCTTTTGTGATGCCTATGATTTAAAGTCTTACAAATAAATCAGTAAGATTGACCTGAAGCCCCGCTCAAACAAATTTTGATTAACTTCAATAAGGTCGAAATCTAGACAAATACCAAAAACGGAAGGCCCGCCGTTTTACACTTGCTGTAAAAAACCCTCTTTTTGCATATAGTACAATATACTATTACAAAATATTTGGCGCGACGATTAGTTGGTTAAGGCGAAGCCTTTACACTAATTCAGCTGGCGCCATGGGTATGCACACAAAAAGGTGGAATCTGCAGTTGCAAGCTTTGCCGTTCTTTTTCGCTTCATTTAGTTGGCAATGTAATTCCAACTAGTTTTAGTGTTGAAGATATGGTATGCCATTACAATTGTGGATTCTTTAGCGAAGTCTGCTGATGATAGAACTTGGTGTTCTTGAAATAGCTATACAGACAACCTGCTCACCTTTTGTGCTGCCTATGATTTAAAGTCTTACAAATAAATCAGTAAGATTGACCTGAAGCCCCGCTCAAACAAATTTTTGATTAACTTCAATAAGGTCGAAATCTAGACAAATACCAAAAACGGAAGGCCCGCCGTTTTACACTTGCTGTAAAAACCCTCTTTTTTGCATATAGTACAATATACTATTACAAAATATTTGGGCGCGACGATTAGTTGGTTAAGGCGAAGCCCTTTACACTAATTCAGCTGGCGCCCATGGGTATGCACACAAAAAAGGTGGAATCTGCAGTTGCAAGCTTTGCCGTTCTTTTTTCGCTTCATTTAGTTGGCAATGTAATTCCCAACTAGTTTTAGTGTTGAAGATATGGTATGGCCATTACAATTGTGGATTCTTTAGCGAAGTCTGCTGATGATAGAACTTGGTGGTTCTTGAAATAGCTATACAGACAACCTGCTCACCTTTTGTGCTGCCTATGATTTAAAGTCTTACAAATAAATCAGTAAGATTGACCTGAAGCCCCGCTCAAACAAATTTTTGATTAACTTCAATAAGGTCGAAATCTAGACAAATATTTTTAAATATATTCACTTTTTTAATTATAATTAGGGCCGGGGCTAACTTCGACTGCGTCAAAGTTTGTATATCCTTGCAACTTTTTTGGTAACTCTTTCCTTACCTATAGCCATCAAAATGGAAAAACGTTTTTTCTAAAAACGCTAAAGTTTGCGAAAGAACGGCCTACAATCTTAGCATAAGAAACGAAGATATTGATCAAAGTCACTGTTTTCTACCGATCGTTCCTATGGGATCTATATGATATAGTCACCCGATCTTTATCAAATTCGGCACAGTCATTAACAGATATATTAAACTAAAAAATATTTAATTTCAAAGCAATCGCGTTAAAAGTAACGAAGTTATTCACAAAAGTCACTGTTTTCGAAAGATCGTTCCAATGGGAGCTATATAGTCACCCGATCTTGATCAAATTTGGCATAGTCGTTTATATGTGTAATTAACTTACCAATATTAAATTTCACGGCAATAGCTCAGAAAATAATGAAGTTATTGAGAAAAGTCACTGTTCGTAACTTTGCCATTTGTATGGGTGCTATATGATATAGTGAGCCGATCCGGCTGAATCCGAGATATACAACGCCTGCAGTATATACAAGCCTACATGCAAAATTTCACCTGTGTAGCTTTAACGGTCTAGGAGGAGTTTGCGTTGATCCAGACGGACGGACGGACGGACGGACATGGCTATTTTGTCTCGTCATGCTGACCAAGAATATATATACTTTATATGGTCGGAGATGCTTCCTTCTATGCGTTGCACACTTCTGACCAAAATTAATATACTCTTTTTGCAATTATATTTTTAATTATATTTCTTTTATTTGTATACTTAATAATATATATTTAGTTAAATTTATATTTAATATATATAATTTATTTATTTAATATACTATAAACAATTTTTTTAAGCAATTAAGGAGTGTTATCTCTTTTGTTTTGGTTTTAGTCGTGCCCCCTCTCCTCATTTTAGTTTTGGCGCGCTCTCTTTATTTGTTTTAATCTACCAGTTTTTCTCCTCCTGCTTGAACGATGACAAACCTTCGATATCATTGAGAAAAGAGTTCTATGGCGTCAAGTTGTGTCGACCGGTTGTGTTCCTCGTGGCTGCTCGAATAAAAAGAGTATAGTTATGTAATAATTAAATGATAAATGTATAAAGAAATAATGTTGAATAAAACTGTACGATTGATTGTGAGTAAAAACGGCCTAGAAATTCGGGAGGAAAAAGTGGGATTGCACTACGAGTGCCACATCTATATTTTAAAAAATTACCCCTGACGGACGGACATTCCCAGAATACCGACTCTGTTGCTTATCGACCTTTTTTTATTTTTAAGACTGTAAAATTTCTATTTTCCTATTGCTTTTGTGCTTTTCAGAAGCACCGCATAAACTTTCCATCAGCCATTTGCTATTTTTTTTAAATTTACAATAAATTTTCGATGCTAGCTGCATTCATGCGATTCACTGTACCAATCTAAGTAATTCGGGTCCTTCTCAATATTCGAAAGGCATTCATTAATAATTTTTTCTTTTAGTTTGCGCGCATGTGGGAAATTTTTAAAGAACTTATAATGCTGATTCATCAGGTTAAATAAATGATTTTGTGGGGCTTTAAGCTTTAGGTTGTTGTTTATAGTTTTAAAATTTTTGTTAATGATAAAAAATTCCGATTCATCATAATTTGCAATCTCTTCTTTTAAAAGTTTTTTGCACTTTTACACGTTGTCACTGTCTTTCTGGATCGCTGATTTATTCGGATTTCTACCATAAATATTACTGCTATTCAAGCAATCAAACAACCTGCTTACTTTTTCTATAAATTTAGATGTAGCGATTGCCACATCTTCGCAGTCAATAAATTTGCCATGTTGAATCAATGTTTTAATGGCGGATGATACTGTTTGGCTAAATACCTGCGTTGCATATTTAACCTTCATCTTTTCGAAAGAATTTTGAAATATGTGTTTCCTTGTTAATTGTGGGCACATTCTTGTAGAAGTGTTGGTCGTGTCAATTTCAAGCAATCTCACCACTACATGCCAGGAGACTGTACCATCAGGAGTCTCAATAGAATCTCGCATTAGAATGTTTCTAATGGATTTTGTGAGGTGGGGGACATCATATATGCCATATATTTTCTGGTCATCCAGAGAAAAATAAGGTGCTTCGTTAACTATTCCAAGTTTATTGAATGCCCCTCTATTGTTGGGCCTTGATCGCATACTACTGCTCTTATAAAAAGGCCTAGGGTTCTTGCGGCTCTTATATTTGAATCTATTAATTGTGTTAACTTATGAGCAGTTGGAATATAGCCCCCTCACCATGAAAACACATATTTGCTTACATAAAGCGTCAGTTTTTTCGTAGCCATCATCCACAAACCCTTCCACTTATCCAATCTCATTCATATAGGCCTTCGAAGAATAAAAATAAAGTAAGTAAGTCGACTCGTCGACTTGGGTATACCATACACCAGGTGAAACAAATATTTAAAATTTTGAAAACAAACTGTATGTCTATTAAATTGTTTTAACATGCCTCATAACCATATGCTATCTCGCTCACTCTACAAACACACGAGCACTCTAGCGCCGCCACTAGCCAACGGCCAATTCTGCCCCTATTGATCGCGTAGCAAAATGCGTTCATACGCATATTTTGCATGATTGTAGTCCTATTTCAATATAATTTGGTATTTTGGTAGAAATAGATAAGATTAATTAGTCCGCCAAATTTTATTGCGATGGTCAAAAAATTGCAAGAGGCAATCGGTTTTTTATAAATTAAGGAGGCGTAAGTGGACGTGGCAACATATTAAAATATATATATTCTGCGCGCATACCAAGCCAGTATACATACCAAATTTAATGTCGGTAGCTTTGATAGTTTTTTAAAAAATAAGTTTTATGTAAATTTCGGGTGCGGAAGGGGCCGTGGGTAAAAGTTGGAACAATTTTTTTCTGCGCGCTAACTAAACGAGTATACAAAGCAAATTTGATGTCTCTATCTGTTATACTTTTTCAGAAAAACAGTTTTGTGTAAATTCTGGGGGCTTAAGGGGGCGTGGCCAAAATTCCAATTAACTCTATTTACATATCACACGAGTCTACATACCAAATTTGGTGGCTCTAGCTTTTATACTCTCCGAGATCTGCGTGTTCATACAGACGGACGGACGGACGGACGGACATGGCTAGATCGACTCGGTTGTTGATCCTGATCAAAAATATATATACTTTATGGGGTCGGAGAAGCTTCCTTCTGCCTGTTACATACATTTTGTCGACTTTAATACCTATGGGTGTATAGTATAATTAATGCTTTGAGCAATTATTTTTTCATCTTCTATCCACGATTGCTTGTTTTTCAGTAACATAGTGCAAATCATGTTTGAATTCTTTGATAGGCTTTTTTTCTTTATATTTTCAAAAATATTTTTGTTTGAATTTTTTTCTTTCAGATATTTAATTTTTCGTGCCTTTTCCGTTTGCACAAGAATTCTTAAATGTCGATTTTTTTTATTGAAAAGTTTGACTTTTTGTTTTTCTTTTCTTAAATTCTCTGACATTTCAAAGTACTTTTTTATTTGCACAAAATTCAATTTGGGTCTCAATAGAGCTGCAATTATTATTATTTCCATTACCAACCTGGGTTGCAGCATTTGGAAAATTCAAAATTTCAGAATCTTCTGTGCAAAAATCATACACACCATAATTATTATCTTTTTCCGAGATATTCAACTTTATGTTGGTTTCTTCAAATAAGCGAAGAGTCGCTATAGCACCTGCTTTCAGATATTTTACGCGGACAAATTTTTTTTCAAAATGTAAGTTGCAAATCAACGCCTTGTCAACATTGACGTCCCTGTGGCTTCTCAGGCACGACTTAATAACACACTTAAGCCCACTTTTTCTACCATGCGTCACTTCTCCAGCAAAACTGTTGACTCCTTGACCCACAATGTTTGGCCATGAAAAGAAACTGATACAACTCAGAAATGCATTTCAAAGACCACGCAAAAGTCAAATCTTGTTCGTGGGCCACATGTCGACAGAATTTCGTTGCTTGTACAAACGTACACATTTTGTTTTTTTTTTTTTTTTACTTCTCTTTAGTGTTACTAATTGAAAATTGAAATATCATATAGCCGCAATATTTCAATGCAAAATTTATGCAAGAGCCTAAAGCCTCAAATGGAATGAAGTGATGTAAAGTAAACTAAAGTGCAATGGTTTAACACGCCCACCATATGTAAGCCTTACTTTGAATTTCACACATTATTTTTTTCGGTTTGTTTTTTGTTTAAGCACTTGGTAATATACAAATAATTGCCGTTTATTATCACATGCAAAAACGCGACGAGGCGTTGCTGTATGCCCCTTACATTTCGAGTTGGAGAATTTGATTATCTGAAATGTCAAGAAGGCAAATTTTAACAAAATGGGACAAGACAGAACTGAAACTGTTTAAACAATTAACACCGGAAACCAACTTCTAAGCTTCGATCTTCGCACTTCGCAGTTTAAAAGTTTTATTGAGCAAGGGTATAGTTAAAAATAAATCACCAAATTTTATGTCTTGACAATTGATTTAAAAATTGTTACGAATTCATGTTATTTATTACTAATTTTTTACTCCCATGTTTGTGAGTTTGACCTAAACACCTGAAATACTGTTCAATCTATAAATGCAGGTTATAAATTAGTAACTAAATCACAAATTAAAGAAAATTTTAAAAAATTATTTCGGTGCTTAACGGAAATAGTTGTATCTAATGTTAAGTTAATTTAGAACTGTTGCCGACTGAGCAACAAGTTGTTTTCATACGATGGTCGAGCGCGTTGAGCTGCTTACTCCGCTATATATATTCGATGATAACGGGTTCGAATTCCCTTGCCGCTGCCACCGAAAAAATTGAAATTTTACTACTTTGTTTGTACCTTCAGCTTATGCACTGGCAAGAGTTTTTGGTAATTTTAATAATCATTAACTCTAATCCGCTGAAGGTAGATTAAATCGTTCATTCTTACATTCCGTTGACACTGCATTATTAGCTTCTATAAGTAAGCCTTGCAGCTTAGCTGATTGCAGTGAACACAATTTTTTTACGAATGAAAATTTATTCCATCCTTTAAAGCAAAAAACCGAGATGGACTTCTTTAACTTTTTATGCTTCTCTATCTATTACCGAATTATAAAAACTGAAATTTATTAAAATTTCTACTCACATATTTGACCTACAATTGAATCTAACTAATTCTTATATTCCAAAATGGTGACACATTTGCCTACATTCTAAAGAGAGAATTTGACAGTGGCATAATAAAAGTTTACCAATGATGTCTTTGGAATTTATTGTAACGGACAATGTTCAGTATGGCGATTTGAATACAATTTTTTACAATTTAGACAAGCGAAAACAAAACGATCGTTTCATGAAAACGAACAACACTGAATTCATTTTTGGTGGAAACAGCCAATACACTGCCTTAGAGACTGCAAGTTTCCATTGTATGCAGTCAGTATTTGTTCACCACGGAAAAGGGCTTCTTAAATATATGATGCTGGACTTAATTCCACAAATATATTCATAGAAATGTTATGCCTATATTTTTAAATACCTCAATGAGCAATCGGTTCAATCAAATTGCAAAATCCTCCAAATCGATATAAAATCAAAGCCGTCGTAATTCAAAACTGCTGCTGCACGTTTTTGACATTTGATTGTGAACCTAAGAGAACAAGACGAATTTAGCGAATTTCGTACACCTTTTTTTTTTTTTTTTTTTTTTTTTTGTATAGGGGGGAAAGCATTGAAAGCCGAAAAGTGTGGGACTTGGTATCGACCTTGGTTAGGGGTCACCTCACCGCACTAAAACCTACCCTACTTCCGTATCCCTCTCGCGGAACCAACGCGGAAGTTATTACTTCACGAGGGGGAGATGGCATGAAAGCCTCATCTAGATACTCATCTAGAGTTTGAATTCTGGTTGCGCTGACGTTCAGCGCGACGCAGGGACTGTATGATCACTGCAGCTAGGTGGCTAACTGCGAGCCAATTGTTTTGCGAGCTAAGTAAGATATCCATCAAGTCATGGACTATGAATGGCCTCCCAATGCCTTGGCTTAGCTCTTCCCGTTCAACAGTGAATCGCGGACAGACAAAAAAGACATGCTCTGCGTCCTCAATCGGCCCCGTACAATATGTGCAGTAGGGGTCAGATTCGTGCTTAAATCTGTGCAAATATGATTTAAAACACCCATGTCCCGTTAGGAGTTGCGTCAAATAAAAATCTTGTTTGGCCGTGTGGCCGACTCACCCATTCCCGCACATTAGGTATAAGGCGGTTTGTCCAGCGTCCGTGGGAAGAATGGCGCCAGCGGTCCTGCCATGTGCGAATGGACACCTCTCTTTTTTGAGCTGCTGATATGACCAAGGCAGCATCTTCGGATACAGTTCGGAACGCACATATGACACGTAACGCACAGGCTCTGTATTGCGATCTGCAGGCGCGGCTGTATGACTGGATCGCCATCGCTGGAGCCCATCTTTGCTGCATATAGGAGTACGGATCGTACCACCGTGGTGATGAGCCATCTGCTTTTCTGTCGGGGGCCACCGTGGTTGGACATAATCCTTGCTAAGGCTGATGTTGCCCTTGCTGCTTTGTCGGCTACATATTGCAGATGGTGCTTATATGTTAGCCTATGGTCGACCATCACCCCGAGATATCTTATTGCCGGCTTGGAGCGGATGACGCATCCTGCAACATGAATGATTGCAGTCTCCACACGTTTCCTGCTGCTGATCAATACGGCCTCTGTCTTGTGTGCAGCCAGAGACAGAGAATTCCTCTGCATCCAGGATACAATTGATTGCACGGCGTCGTTGGTCCTGGCCTCTGCTTCACCCAACTCTTTTGCCACTGTGACCACTGCTATGTCGTCTGCGAATCCAATGATCTGCGTCCTTGGTGGCATGTCCAGACGGAGCACTGCGTCATACATGACGTTCCACAGGGTTGGGCCAAGCACCGAACCTTGTGAGACTCCGCCTGTTATTTTGTATTCCTGTTGCCCTCTGTCCGTTTCGTATATCAGGATCCGGTCTTCGAAATAACTGCGAATCATTGCAATCAGGTATTCTGGTGCAGCTAAGCGTTGTAGTGACTCAAATATGCACATCCAGCTCGCTGAGTTGAATGCGTTTCGGACATCCAGAGTGGTGATAAGGCAGTACTCTTTGCCTCCTCCTTTCCATCGCTGGCCCTCTATGGCTTTTTTGGCTGTTTCGGTGACGGTATGTATCGCGTCGACCGTACTACGCTTCTTTCGGAAGCCAAACTGATGCTCCGAAAGTCCATTCCGGGCGTCGATGTGGGCTTCTAGTCTGTTGCGAATAATCGATTCGAACACCTTACCCGTGCTGGGATCTATCATGCACAGTGGCCTGTACGCTGAAGGTTCGTCCGTTTTCCCTCCTTTTGGGAGTAGTACCAGCCTCTGCCTTTTCCATCTTGCTGGAAAGACTCCTTGGCACAGACAGAAGTTGAATACATCGGCCAGTTTCGAGGGCTGATTCATTGCGATGAGCTTGATGACACCAGCATGAAATCCATCAGGGCCAGGCGATTTTTTGCTTTTGATCCGCTTGGCAGCCAGCACGATTTCATCATCACTAATAATATACCCGGGATTAGTCTTTTGGTGGGCTCCTGCAACTGGATGCTGCAATATCGGCCGCTCTGGGAATACGATGTTTGCGAGCAGTACACCATCTGTGGGGGATGGGCGTTTGGCAAGTTTGCCCATTACCAACTTGTATGCCGCTCCGAAGGGTTGGTCATCGGCATCCGCGCAGAGCTTCTTCCAACAGTCAGCCTTGCTTTGCTTTATGGCTCTGTTTAACAGTGCACGCCGCGTTTTATAAGCGTCCAGTAGCCTTTGGAACGAGGGACTCCCTCTGGCCCGCTGCTGCTTGCGTCTGGCTTTAAGGCATTCTTTTCGCGCTTCTGCAATTTCATGGCTCCACCAATGCACTGGTTTGCGTGTGCTTCCACCTTGTCTCTTGCGGATCATTGACGCATCACAGGCTTCGCTGATGGCAGAACAAAGCCTTTTTACCTGGGTTTCTGCATCCCCTGCACTCCTCTGTGCGTTGTTCATCATAAACAAGAAAGCCTCCTCGCTTAGGGTTTCTTGTGACCATAACGAGAACTTAGGCCGTGCCAAGCGCGTTGTTTGGCCACCACACTCGAATATTATTGCACTATGATCACTGTGCGTATATACGTCGAAAACTATCCATGTAGCAGTCCGGGCCAGGCTCGTGCTTGCAAAAGTAACATCGATTATTGAAGTACGTCCTGCTCTGCTGAATGTTTGTGTGTTGCCGATATTCAGTAGACTCACGTTCAGAGAGGCGAAGGAGTCCAGCAGTATTCTTCCTCTTGCCGTGGTTTTGACGCTTCCCCACTCCATCGCCCATGCGTTAAAGTCGCCGGCAATGATCACTGGCGGTGATCTTCTGGCGTCGGCGGCTATACAGTCAATAATGGCTGCAAAGTCGTCTATATCCACACTTGGGGCTATGTAGCAGCTAAAAATGGATATGCCGTTGCATTTCGCCCTGGTGTAGCCTCTGTGTCTGCCAACACACTCTAATTGTAATGGAGAATGTCCGCAACTCCATATTGCTGCGCCCATGATGTTGTTTTGGACCCAGGCCGCGTCCTGTTTTACCCCATATGGTTCCGACAAAAGCGCTATGTCGATGCCCAGATCAATAACAGTCTGCTTCAGCAAATCCTGTGCTGCCCTGCAATGGTTTATATTAAGTTGTAGAAACTTAATTTTTGCACTTGTTTGTTGCCTTGACGTACAACGGGCATCCTCTGCTCAGAGTGTTATGTGCCGCGTTCTTTTCGCCGTACCTAGTGCATAAGATGCACTTTGCGTCGTTGTTGCAGTCTTTAGATGCGTGACCGCTCTCTCCGCAGTTGAAACATAGGCTGCCTGCCTCGTGCTCCTTCTTGCACCTGCACCTAGCTGAAAGTAAATATCTGCAAAAAATTTAATGTGGTCATAAAATTTTAATTTGTGACTTGTTTTCGAAAGGATGTTTGAATGTTGTATGAATGTCGTAGACGCGGTTTCGAAGTTTGACTTTAGTTCGCGTTTTTAGGAAACACTAATATAAACGGGATATATAGATACTTTTGAAACAAAACAACCACGAAACACCATAAACTTCAATTTTTAAATTCTGAAATTTTAACGAACACTAAGTTTAATTTTTAATTAAAAAATTACTTCCCGATTTTTGTGCTTTTGTGTAATTTTGATGAAGAATCGTTTGTTTTTCACTTAATTTTGATGTAAAGAAGTTATTACTTTCCAATTGTTAAATATAATTGTTAGATTTTCTAGATATTGGTTAGGTTAGTTTAAGCAGGCCATCCACTAGGAGTACCACAGACAGATTTTCGTCCGTGGGGTGCGGGAGCGGGGGCTTATGTCTGACAGGACATCAAGAGTTGATAAATTGTTCGCTTGGCTGGATCCTGAAGCGATTTCTTAGATGGGGTAGCTATGCCTCGTTACCAAGGCTGCACAGGATGTGTCTAAGCGTTTCTTGAACATCCGGAACAACATGTTCGCTTGGCTGCATCCTGAAGCGTTTTCAGCAGATGGACTCCTAGGTACCTAAGCCTCATCGCTGCCAAGGCTACACAGGAGGTGTGCAAGCTTTTCTGGAACATCCGCAACCTTTCATTTTCTGCAGTCCTTCACATGAGCTGTGTGTCCGATGAGCATGCCTGTGAGCATCCTGCAATCCTAGAATCTGCGCTGACGGTCTGTCGCATCGCTGCATATAATCTTGGATATGACTGGTACGTTTACAGGATACCAGGTTACAGGATCTTTTAAAATTTAGCCAAATTTCCAAATAAAAGAATTTATTTTTACAATTTCGCCTAATTATATGTACTTCGTAACTTTGGCCAAAAGGACATTAAAGAGCACAATGATATGATATAAAGGATTATGTATATGTTTCGTAACCTTTAACCATTTTTTATAGATAGTGTTCTTAATTTTGATGTAATGTAATATAAAAAATATATATTTCGTATAATGAATGATAACTTTTAACTTTTGTAACATTTTATGGAAATCAAAAATTTGTTTGAGCAGGCTTCAGGTCAATCTTACTGATTTATTTGTAAGACTTTAAATCATAGGCAGCACAAAAGGTGAGCAGGTTGTCTGTATAGCTATTTCAAGAACCACCAAGTTCTATCATCAGCAGACTTCGCTAAAGAATCCACAATTGTAATGGCCATACCATATCTTCAACACTAAAACTAGTTGGGAATTACATTGCCAACTAAATGAAGCGAAAAAAGAACGGCAAAGCTTGCAACTGCAGATTCCACCTTTTTTGTGTGCATACCCATGGGCGCCAGCTGAATTAGTGTAAAGGGCTTCGCCTTAACCAACTAATCGTCGCGCCCAAATATTTTGTAATAGTATATTGTACTATATGCAAAAAAGAGGGTTTTTACAGCAAGTGTAAAACGGCGGGCCTTCCGTTTTTGGTATTTGTCTAGATTTCGACCTTATTGAAGTTAATCAAAAATTTTTTGTTTGAGCAGGCTTCAGGTCAATCTTACTGATTTATTTGTAAGACTTTAAATCATAGGCAGCACAAAAGGTGAGCAGGTTGTCTGTATAGCTATTTCAAGAACCACCAAGTTCTATCATCAGCAGACTTCGCTAAAGAATCCACAATTGTAATGGCCATACCATATCTTCAACACTAAACACTTCTTTAGCGAAGTCTGCTGATGATAGAACTTGGTGGTTCTTGAAATAGCTATACAGACAACCTGCTCACCTTTTGTGCTGCCTATGATTTAAAGTCTTACAAATAAATCAGTAAGATTGACCTGAAGCCTGCTCAAACAAATTTTTGATTAACTTCAATAAGGTCGAAATCTAGACAAATACCAAAAACGGAAGGCCCGCCGTTTTACACTTGCTGTAAAAACCCCTTTTTTGCATATAGTACAATATACTATTACAAAATATTTGGGCGCGACGATTAGTTGGTTAAGGCGAAGCCCTTTACACTAATTCAGCTGGCGCCCATGGGTATGCACACAAAAAAGGTGGAATCTGCAGTTGCAAGCTTTGCCGTTCTTTTTTCGCTTCATTTAGTTGGCAATGTAATTCCCAACTAGTTTTAGTGTTGAAGATATGGTATGGCCATTACAATTGTGGATTCTTTAGCGAAGTCTGCTGATGATAGAACTTGGTGGTTCTTGAAATAGCTATACAGACAACCTGCTCACCTTTTGTGCTGCCTATGATTTAAAGTCTTACAAATAAATCAGTAAGATTGACCTGAAGCCTGCTCAAACAAATTTTTGATTAACTTCAATAAGGTCGAAATCTAGACAAATACCAAAAACGGAAGGCCCGCCGTTTTACACTTGCTGTAAAAACCCCTTTTTTGCATATAGTACAATATACTATTACAAAATATTTGGGCGCGACGATTAGTTGGTTAAGGCGAAGCCCTTTACACTAATTCAGCTGGCGCCCATGGGTATGCACACAAAAAAAGGTGGAATCTGCAGTTGCAAGCTTTGCCGTTCTTTTTTCGCTTCATTTAGTTGGCAATGTAATTCCCAACTAGTTTTAGTGTTGAAGATATGGTATGGCCATTACAATTGTGGATTCTTTAGCGAAGTCTGCTGATGATAGAACTTGGTGGTTCTTGAAATAGCTATACAGACAACCTGCTCACCTTTTGTGCTGCCTATGATTTAAAGTCTTACAAATAAATCAGTAAGATTGACCTGAAGCCTGCTCAAACAAATTTTTGATTAACTTCAATAAGGTCGAAATCTAGACAAATACCAAAAACGGAAGGCCCGCCGTTTTACACTTGCTGTAAAAACCCCTTTTTTGCATATAGTACAATATACTATTACAAAATATTTGGGCGCGACGATTAGTTGGTTAAGGCGAAGCCCTTTACACTAATTCAGCTGGCGCCCATGGGTATGCACACAAAAAAGGTGGAATCTGCAGTTGCAAGCTTTGCCGTTCTTTTTCGCTTCATTTAGTTGGCAATGTAATTCCCAACTAGTTTTAGTGTTGAAGATATGGTATGGCCATTACAATTGTGGATTCTTTAGCGAAGTCTGCTGATGATAGAACTTGGTGGTTCTTGAAATAGCTATACAGACAACCTGCTCACCTTTTGTGCTGCCTATGATTTAAAGTCTTACAAATAAATCAGTAAGATTGACCTGAAGCCTGCTCAAACAAAATTTTTGATTAACTTCAATAAGGTCGAAATCTAGACAAATACCAAAAACGGAAGGCCCGCCGTTTTACACTTGCTGTAAAAACCCCTTTTTTGCATATAGTACAATATACTATTACAAAATATTTGGGCGCGACGATTAGTTGGTTAAGGCGAAGCCCTTTACACTAATTCAGCTGGCGCCCATGGGTATGCACACAAAAAAGGTGGAATCTGCAGTTGCAAGCTTTGCCGTTCTTTTTTCGCTTCATTTAGTTGGCAATGTAATTCCCAACTAGTTTTAGTGTTGAAGATATGGTATGGCCATTACAATTGTGGATTCTTTAGCGAAGTCTGCTGATGATAGAACTTGGTGGTTCTTGAAATAGCTATACAGACAACCTGCTCACCTTTTGTGCTGCCTATGATTTAAAGTCTTACAAATAAATCAGTAAGATTGACCTGAAGCCTGCTCAAACAAATTTTTGATTAACTTCAATAAGGTCGAAATCTAGACAAATACCAAAAACGGAAGGCCCGCCGTTTTACACTTGCTGTAAAAACCCCTTTTTTGCATATAGTACAATATACTATTACAAAATATTTGGGCGCGACGATTAGTTGGTTAAGGCGAAGCCCTTTACACTAATTCAGCTGGCGCCCATGGGTATGCACACAAAAAAGGTGGAATCTGCAGTTGCAAGCTTTGCCGTTCTTTTTTCGCTTCATTTAGTTGGCAATGTAATTCCCAACTAGTTTTAGTGTTGAAGATATGGTATGGCCATTACAATTGTGGATTCTTTAGCGAAGTCTGCTGATGATAGAACTTGGTGGTTCTTGAAATAGCTATACAGACAACCTGCTCACCTTTTGTGCTGCCTATGATTTAAAGTCTTACAAATAAATCAGTAAGATTGACCTGAAACCTGCTCAAACAAATTTTTGATTAACTTCAATAAGGTCGAAATCTAGACAAATTTTATGGAAATAATTTTAAAATTTGTACTTAATTTTGATGAAGAGTTTTATTCTTATTCGGTGTTAAAATTTTACTTAATTTTGATATAAAGGATTAAACGTAACCACTTTTGTAACTTTTTGGGTATTATGTTCTAAATTTGTATTTCCCAATTTTTGTGAAAAGCAACAATAAGGATTTTAAAAATGTTTAGATTAGAGGGATGAATGTATGCTAAAATTTGTAGTTAATTTTGATGTAGAATTTTATATGTATAACTTAAGTGTGGCCAAAGGGACAATATTGAACTTTTGTAACTTTTTGCAATTGACATATGTATGTAATTTTGATGTAAAGGAAGAAATCCTGTTTTACGATGACTGGACTTTAAAATTTGTTGTTATATATTTTTTAAAATTCGCGTGTTTTTCATGTAATCTTTATTTATTTTATCAATTTTTTAATTTTTGTCTCAAGCACCAACACGATAATTTTTGAAACTTTTTATTTAAATAATTTTCAAGCTCGCAGCAATATTGCTACTATTCGACTGAAATATTTTCTTTCAACTCATATGACCTTTTGTGAGTATTTCTAGGTAACTAGATTGACTTGCTATGATATGAGAAACTTTGAAAATTGAAAATTTATACCGCCTTCTAAGACCCTTGAAAACAGGTCATTTGGCTGGGGCCCTCGAAATAAAATATTACCCCCGAACCGGATTTTCTAGCTACTCCCATGTTTGTAATCACATTAAATGTCGATGTCTAGTAACAAATTGCTCTGCACAGGTTTCAAATATATCTGTTCTGACATCATCTATAACCATTAAACATTATCCCATCAATGTGTATATTATGTATACCCACATATACCCTTGCAGAGGGTATTATAAAATTGGTCAAATGTTTTTAACGCACAGAAGGAGACATTTCCGACCCCATAAAGTATATAAATTCTTAATCAGCATGAGAAGCTGAGCCGATATAGCCATGTCCGTCTGTCCGTCTGTGCGTATGTGGATTCTTTAGCGAAGTCTGCTGATGATAGAACTTGGTGGTTCTTGAAATAGCTATACAGACAACCTGCTCACCTTTTGTGCTGCCTATGATTTAAAGTCTTACAAATAAATCAGTAAGATTGACCTGAAGCCCCGCTCAAACAAATTTTTGATTAACTTCAATAAGGTCGAAATCTAGACAAATATTTTTAAATATATTCACTTTTTTAATTATATTTAGGGCCGGGGCTAACTTCGACCGCGTCAAAGTTTGTATATCCTTGCAACTTTTTTGGTAACTCTTTCCTTACCTATAGCCATCAAAATGGAAAAACGTTTTTTCTAAAAACGCTAAAGTTTGCGAAAGAACGGCCTACAATCTTAGCATAGGAAACGAAGATATTGATCAAAGTCACTGTTTTCTACCGATCGTTCCTATGGGAGCTATATGATATAGTCACCCGATCTTTATCAAATTCGGCACAGTCATTAACAGATATATTAAACTAAAAAATATTTAATTTCAAAGCAATCGCGTTAAAAGTAACGAAGTTATTCACAAAAGTCACTGTTTTCGAAAGATCGTTCCAATGGGAGCTATATAGTCACCCGATCTTGATCAAATTTGGCATAGTCGTTTATATGTGTAATTAACTTACCAATATTAAATTTTAATAAATTTTCCGGCAATAGCTCAGAAAATAATGAAGTTATTGAGAAAAGTCACTGTTCATAACTTTGCCATTTGTATGGGTGCTATATGATATAGTGATCCGATCCGGCTGAATCCGAGATATACAACGCCTGCAGTATATACAAGCCTACATGCAAAATTTCACCTGTGTAGCTTTAACGGTCTAGGAGGAGTTTGCGTTGATCCAGACGGACGGACGGACGGACGGACATGGCTATTTTGTCTCGTCATGCTGACCAAGAATATATATACTTTATATGGTCGGAGATGCTTCCTTCTATGCGTTGCACACTTCTGACCAAAATTAATATATTCTTTTTGCAATTATATTTTTAATTATATTTCTTTTATTTGTATACTTAATAATATATATTTAGTTAAATTTATATTTAATATATATAATTTATTTATTTAATATACTATAAACAATTTTTTTAAGCAATTAAGGAGTGTTATCTCTTTTGTTTTGGTTTTAGTCGTGCCCCCTCTCCTCATTTTAGTTTTGGCGCGCTCTCTTTATTTGTTTTAATCTACCAGTTTTTCTCCTCCTGCTTGAACGATGACAAACCTTCGATATCATTGAGAAAAGAGTTCTATGGCGTCAAGTTGTGTTGACCGGTTGTGTTCCTCTTGGCTGCTCGAATAAAAGGAGTATAGTTATGTAATAATTAAATGATAAATGTATAAAGAAATAATGTTGAATAAAACTGTACGATTGATTGTGAGTAAAAACGGCCTAGAAATTCGGGAGGAAAAAGTGGGATTGCACTACGAGTGCCACATCTATATTTTAAAAAATTACCCCTGACGGACGGACATTCCCAGAATACCGACTCTGTTGCTTATCGACCTTTTTTTATTTTTAAGACTGTAAAATTTCTATTTTCCTATTGCTTTTGTGCTTTTCAGAAGCACCGCATAAACTTTCCATCAGCCATTTGCTATTTTTTTTAAATTTAGAATAAATTTTCGATGCTAGCTGCATTCATGCGATTCACTGTACCAATCTAAGTAATTCGGGTCCTTCTCAATATTCGAAAGGCATTCATTAATAATTTTTTCTTTTAGTTTGCGCGCATGTGGGAAATTTTTAAAGAACTTATAATGCTGCTTCATTAGGTTAAATAAATGATTTTGTGGGGCTTTAAGCTTTAGGTTGTTGTTTAAAGTTTTAAAATTTTTGTTAATGATAAAAAATTCCGATTCATCATAATTTGCAATCTCTTCTTTAAAAGTTCTTTGCATGAAGCGAAATAACTTTTACACGTTGTCACTGTCTTTCTGGATCGCTGATTTATTCGGATTTCTACCATAAATATTACTGCTATTCAAGCAATCAAACAACCTGCTTACTTTTTCTATAAATTTAGATGTAGCGATTGCCACATCTTCGCAGTCAATAAATTTGCCATGTTGAATCAATGTTTTAATGGCGGATGATACTGTTTGGCTAAATACCTGCGTTGCATATTTAACCTTCATCTTTTCGAAAGAATTTTGAAATATGTGTTTCCTTGTTAATTGTGGGCACATTCTTGAAATCTCACCACTACATGCCAGGAGACTGTACCATCAGGAGTCTTAATAGAATCTCGCATTAGAATGTTTCTAATGGATTTTGTGAGGTGGGGGACATCATATATGCCATATATTTTCTGGACATCCAGAGAAAAATAGGGTGCTTCGTTAACTATTCCAAGTTTATTGAATCCCCCTCGATTGTTGGGCCTTGATCGCTTACTACTGCTCTTATAAAAAGGACTAGGGTTCTTGCGGCTCTTATATTTGAATGTATTATAGCCCCCTCACCGTGAAAACACATATTTGCTTACATAAAGCGTCAGTTTTTTCGTAGCCATCATCCACAAATCCTTCCACTTATCCAATCTCATTCATATAGGCCTACGAATCGCGTAGCAAAATACGTTCATACGCATATTTTGCATGATTCTAGTCCGATTTGAATAAAATTTGGTAGTTTGGTAGAAATAGATAAGATTAATTAGTAAAAAAAAATTTTATTGTGATGGTCAAAAAATTGCAAGAGGCAATCGGTTTTTTATAAATTATGGAGGAGTAACATTTTAAAATATATATATTCTGCGTGCATACTAAGCCAGTAGACATACTAAATTTGGTGACTTTAACTCTGTTAATTTTCGAGAAAATCAGTTTTGTTTAATTGGCGGGGGCGGAAATGGGCGTGGCAAAATTTTTAAATAATCAAAATCTGTGCGTCTATTAAGGTAGCTTACATACCAAATTTAATGTCGGTAGCTTTGATAGTTTTTAAGAAAATCAGTTTTATGTAAATTTCGGGTGCGGAAAGGGGCGTGGCAAAAAGTTGGAACAATTTTTTCTGCGCGCTAACTAAACGAGTATACAAAGCAAATTTGATGTCTCTATCTGTTATACTTTTTCAGAAAAACAGTTTTGTGTAAATTCTGGGGGCGTAAGGGGGCGTGGCCAAAATTCCAATTAATTCAATATATTTACATATCACACGAGTCTACATACCAAATTTGGTGGCTCTAGCTCTTATAGTCTCCGAAATCAGCGTGTGCATACAGACGGACGGACGGACGGACATGGCTAGATCGACGCGGTTGTTGATCCTGATCAAAAATATATATACTTTATGGGGTCGGAGAAGCTTCCTTCTGCCTGTTACATACATTTTGGCGACTTTAATACCTATGGGTGTATAGTATAATTAATGCTTTGAGCAATTATTTATTCATCTTCTATCCACGGTAGCTTGTTTTCAGTAACATAGTGCAAATCATGTTTGAATTCTTTGATATGCATTTTTTCTTTATATTTTCAAAATATTTTTGTTTGAGTTTTTTCTTTCAGATATTTAATGCAAATGCTTCTGATTTTGCTTCTTCCGATCTGCACCAGATGTTGTTGGGACCTAGTATTGGGGCGATTCTCTTTATTGGCTGTATTGGCTGTCTCCATAGGTTGTTAGACGCGTCTCCCGGCTCGAGGTCTTTTATATATTCCGCGAAGGCCTGGTTGCGGAGGGAGATCAGTAGCTCTTTTAGTTTTTTGGTTGCCCTATTGAGTGCTCTTTTGTCCAGCGGGTTTCGGGATGTGTGGAAAACTCTTCGGAGCCTGCGTTTCTCACGCACTGCTGCAGCGACTTCGGGAGCCCAAAGGTGACGTTCGAGATGAGCAGTTTTTCTGGGGCCAGGCAGAGGTGGCGGTGTTGCTTGGAAAGCTGCCTCGTGTATTAGCTTAGTTAGCTTTTCAACCTCATTGTCGATTTCTATTTCCTTATCCAGTTGCCCGTTGGTGCTAATGTTTCTTTCGATCCATTTTTGGTAGCGATTTATGTTGGTGTTTTTACGGAAAATCCTAGCAGGGCCTTTTGTGAGGTGGGCGGGCAAGTTTAACAGCATCATGACTGTGCAATGGTCCGAGCATAGGTCCATGGAGTATTGGAGCACAATTTTATTCGGGTTATTTGAGTGTCCACCGAGTTGGGTGGGGGTATGTAGACTGCTCCAATTGTCAGGTCTCCTGTTGGGCTTGATAGCTTTATTTGGGCACACTGAATCCAGGTTTGTTCGATTGGTGGAAGTGCTGTGTACTTGATTCCACATTTCACCAAGATAGCTGATCCTCCTCGTGCTCGTCCACTTGGGTGATTTGCGGTGACTAGCTCATATCCAGGGATTTTGAGGTATTGTGTGGTGTTGAAGTGGGTCTCTGAAACCAGCAGAATGTCCACGTGTTGAGTTTTTATAAAAAGTTCGATATCTGGCCTTTGTGCGCAGAGACCGTTGGCATTAAATATGGCTGCTCTAAGACCTATTTGCATAGCTTTGCCACGACGGTGGCAAGCAGCTGTGTAAGCATGCTGAATTGGTCGAACATTTTCTCCATCATAGCTTCCATTTTAGCAAGGATGGATATTTCGTTTGCACTGTGGGTATTGGCCTGAGTGCCTTCATATGGAGTTTTGGCAGCATCTGCGTAGCTTAGGCCAGGTTGGGTATGACGCCGCAATATGTGCATTTAGGTGGGTCTTCCCTAGGTTTTGTGCACTCGAGTGTGTTATGGTTGCCGGCACATTTGACGCACTTGAACGGGAGATTGCAGTACCGCTTGGTGTGTCCAAAATCTTGGCAGCGGTGACATTGGACCAGGTCATCGAATTTTCTTGGTGGCTCAATTGTGACCACAGCACGGCATAGATATCTCATTTTGAAAACATCTTTATTGTTCACTTGTGGCTCAAGGTTGGCGAAGAAAATCGACATTGGCTTTTTATTTGTTTTG